>NC_135962.1:52741593-53041593 GCF_053455715.1 Rhinoraja longicauda
AAGGGATTAAAAGTACCATTAGCAAATTTGCAGATGATACTAAGCTGGGGGTAGTGTGAATTGTGAGGAAGATGCAATAAGGCTGCAGGGTGACTTGGACAGGTTGTGTGAGTGGGCGGATACATGGCAGATGCAGTTTAATGTAGATAAGTGTGAGGTTATTCACTTTGGAAGTAAGAATAGAAAGGCAGATTATTATCTGAATGGTGTCAAGTTAGGAGGAGGGGGAGTTCAACGAGATCTGGGTGTCCTAGTGCATCAGTCAATGAAAGGAAGCATGCAGGTACAGCAGGCAGTGAAGAAAGCCAATGGAATGTTGGCCTTCATAACAAGAGGAGTTGAGTATAGGAGCAAAGAGGTCCTTCTACAGTTGTACCGGGCCCTGGTGAGACCGCACCTGGAGTACTGTGTGCAGTTTTGGTCTCCAAATTTGAGGAAGGATATTCTTGCTATGGAGGGCGTGCAGCGTAGGTTCACTAGGTTAATTCCCGGAATGGCGGGACTGTCATATGTTGAAAGGCTGGAGCGATTGGGCTCGTATACACTGGAATTTAGAAGGATGAGGGGGGATCTTATTGAAACATATAAGATAATTAGGGGATTGGACACATTAGAGGCAGGAAACATGTTCCCAATGTTGGGGGTGTCCAGAACAAGGGGCCACAGTTTAAGAATAAGGGGTAGGCCATTTAGAACGGAGATGAGGAAGAACTTTTTCAGTCAGAGAGTGGTGAAGGTGTGGAATTCTCTGCCTCAGAAGGCAGTGGAGGCCAGTTCGTTGGATGCTTTCAAGAGAGAGCTGGATAGAGCTCTTAAGGATAGCGGAGTGAGGGGGTATGGGGAGAAGGCAGGAACGGGGTACTGATTGAGAGTGATCAGCCATGATCGCATTGAATGGCGGTGCTGGCTCGAAGGGCTGAATGGCCTACTCCTGCACCTATTGTCTATTGTCTATTATTGTCTATAAGACGGCACCGATCCTTTTCCTCCAGAGATGCTGCCTGACCCGCTGAGTTACTCCAGCACTTTGTGTCTACCTTCCTTAAAGAGTTACTGGTCAAAGAGAGATTATTTGTGATTCATCAAAGGATCACTAATAATGAATGGGTTACCAGAAATTGCTCAGAGAGTTTGGTGGGTAGGGAATGGATTATCTAACGATACCCGAGGGTTTACCAGTGAGTGAGAGATTATCTGACATATTTTAAAGAACTGCTGGTCAGTTTTAAGTCTGGTCCTCATCTATGACAATTGATGGATGTGCACACTCAAATGTACGAAACACACTTGTAATATTCAAAAGCAAGATCACAATTTATTACTCAATAATATTGTGGCATATTTGGGACAATTGCACATGGTCAATGTCTGTCACATAATAACACAGCAATATACATAACGCAATATTTTCCATTGGGGAATTACAAATGCTAATGTGATGACAACATTGCTTGAGTTATTTATCCAATTATACCTCTGGCTAAGTGACCCAGACAACAAAGTTATTGTGAAATCTTTTAAGACATGACACGGACACTCATGGTCATGTCACAAGTTTACTTTTGTTTAGTTTTAAAAGCAATCGTGTCTTTAAAATGTTACAGATTTTATGGTTCCAGCAAAAATAGGTCAACTAATTAAAACAGTCATCTCAGAAATTAGTCATAAATCTCTCTTTGCTGGTTTGGAAAATGCAGCATTTATAACGTTGGCACAGAAAAATGCATTAACATTTTCTCAATTAATTCCAGCAAAGTAGATATTTCTGATTAATGGATTAAAATTTCACTCTGTGTACTTAGTGACTCTGTACAAAGCTATTTGCTGCACAGTTAGACTCCACTTAAATATGTCCTAACATGTATCATGTTTCTGTTTATAAGGAGCCTTGATGCTGAGGTCTGGTTTTATAAAGGGTCTCGACAAAATCCATCTTTAAAAAAGGATTCTAATGGAAAGACTCCTTCAGGTACTGAAATGTCTTCTTTAAAGAGGGGGATAAAGAGTGCCATTTATTTTTCACAGGGGTCTATTAATCAGACTCTCAAGTTAAGGAGTCCAAATTGGAAAAACTCTTTTCGAAACACTCCTTGGAACAATATCTTTAAAGAATTCCAGTGTTAGGAGCACCCTGTGTAAAGGAAGTCTGGTTGATAAAACTTCTATTTTAAAGTGGTCCTAATGATGAAATCTTCCTTTAAACGAGGGACTAATGGTGAAACTACACCAATGAAAATTCACCAGGAGTACTGTTATTGTAGCAATTAATTTAGAAATATTAATAACTTGCCGTGCCAACATTCTGGAGTTTGCACTTTTCGATCTGACCACTGAAATTTACGACAAGTTTCTGTGATGGCGGTTTTAATTACATGACCTTTTGTGCAACTGGAGATCTGTTAAATGTGTAGCACATTAGTGACACAATAAAGTTTATTTTTGAAAGCAGATTCCTCAGCCCAAATTTTACTTGAAGCACTGTGAATATAAAGGAACGAGCTGTGGTGCAAGATAATGTTCATCAGAACGTCTCTAAGTGGTGGGTCAGGCAGCATCTCAGGAGAGAAGGAATGGGTAAAGTTTCGGGTCGAGACCCTTCTTCAGTCTGAAGTCTGAAGAAGGGTCTCGACCCGAAACTTCACCCATTCCTTCTCTCCTGAGATGCTGCCTGACCCGCTGAGTTACTCCAGCATTTTGTGATACCTTCGATTTGTTCCAGCATCTGCAGTTATTTTCCTGCACATCTCTAAGTGGTGGGCCACTTATGCTCAGAGGCCATCGGAAGGAGATGAAATGTTTCCTCTAGATTGGCAGAAATGGGGACCAATTCAAATGGATACATTTTCAGGCAACCCACATACTCTGTGAAAACACACACCTCCAGATTCAGGGACAGTTTCTTCCCAGCTGTTATCAGGCGACTGAATCATCCTACCACAACCAGAGAGCTGTGCTGAACTACGATCTACCTCATTGGGGACCTTTGGACTATCCTTGATTGGATTTTTCTGCCTTTATCTTGCACTGAACGTTTTTCCCTATCATGTATCTTCCCACTGTAAATGGCTTGATTGTAATCACGTATTGCCTTTCTGCTGACTGGATAGCAGGCAACAATAGCTTTTCACTGTACCTCGGTACACGTGACGATAAACTAAACTGTATACTGTAAACTCATACCTGCTGAGTTACTCCAGCACTTTGTGTATTTCTTTGCAACAGGCATCTGCAGTTCCTTGAGTTTACTAGCATGAACACTGAATTCTCCAATTTCAAATAATATCACCTCCCCTTGCACCTTCGTCTATTTCCTGACAAAGTGTCTGTAATGTCACCTCTGACCACTGCTGTGACATCCTCCTCGTCCAATAACAACCCCCCCTCCTCTTTTGCCCATCTCTCCTGAAGCACATGTACCCAGGAACAGTCAGCTTCCAGTCCTGCCCCTCTCTTAACCAGCTTTCAGTAATTGATCCTGACTACGGGTACTCTCTGTACAGAGTTTGTGCATTCATCCTGTGCCCGCATGGTAGACAATAGACAATAGACAATAGACAATGGGTGCAGGAGGAGGCCATTCGGCCCTTCGAGCCAGCACCGCCATTCAATGTGATCATGGCTGATCATTCTCAATCAGTACCCCGTTCCTGCCTTCTCCCCATACCCCCTGACTCCACTATCCTTAAGAGCTCTATCCAGCTCTCTCTTGAATGCATTCATAGAATTGACCTCCACTGCCCTCTGAGGCAGAGAATTCCACAGATTCACAACTCTCTGACTGAAAAAGTTTTTCCTCATCTCAGTTCTAAATGGCCTACCCCTTATTCTTAAACTGAGTCCCCTTGTTCTGGACTCCCCCAACATTGGGAACATGTTTCCTGCCTCTAACATGTCCAACCCCTTAATAATCTTATACGTTTCAATAAGATCTCCTCTCATCCTTCTAAATTCCAGAAGGATGGTGCTCCGGTTTCCTCCCACACGCCAAAGATAACAAGTTTGTAGGTTAATTGACTTCTGTAATTGGTAAATTGTCCCTAGTGCGTAGGGTAGTGCTAGTCTACTGGGTGATCGATGGTCGACACGGACTCGGTGGGCCGAAGGGCTTGTTTCCGCGCTGTATCTCAAAAGTCTAAAGTAACGTACAGTTCAGCTTTTATCCAGTTCCTTTTCGAACACCACAATTGAATCTGGTAACACGTTTCAGATCTTAACTATTCAGTTTAGTTTAGTTTAGTTTAGTTTAGAGATACAGCGTGGAAACAGGCCCTGCGGCCCACCGAAGTCTGCACCGACCAGCGATCCCCACACATTAACGCTACTCCACACACACTAGGGCCAATCTTTTTACATTTATTTGCTCTGTCTAGCCTCGTTGTGATTTTATGTTGTGCGCCTTTCAGATCCCCTCACAATCTTTTCAGTTCCAAGAATAACCACAGCATCTCCTATTTTATCCATCTGCATTCCTGGGACAAGCCCACCACTGATTTTCCAGCATTCTTGGTTCCAGAGCCTATCCGGATTAGCCGGACTAACGGAGGTCACGGCCTCCGAGAGGAGTGCAACCTACTAGGACGGTCCGCCTAGGCCGCTGAGGGGCCGAGATACTGGCCCTCAAAGTCGGCCTCGGAAGTCGGCTATGGGAACGGATCTGTTGGCTCCGGCCGGGCCGGAGTTCCAGAGCCCCAGCCGCAGGGGGCAAATTCGACCAGCTAATCGGTGCGGAAGTCCCAATGAGGTCGAGATCGGCCGCCTCACCTGGCCTTGGCGCCACATTTTCGGGGGGACTTTCGAGGGGGGGGGGGGGGGGGGGGGGGTAAATTTCAAGGGCACTCTCGTAATTTTGTCCGGATTAAAGGAGATGCTGGAAAATCAGTGGTGGACCTTTACCTTTCTGTCAAAAATCTCTGCAACAATGTGGAGATTTGTCTTACCCCCAGCACTCATACCCAGCACTTATTGGCTTACACCTACCAAGACTGACAACATCTGACAATAATGACTTAGACGAAGGGATTAAAAGTACCATTAGCAAATTTGCAGATGATACTAAGCTGGGGGGTAGTGTGAATTGTGAGGAAGATGCAATAAGGCTGCAGGGTGACTTGGACAGGTTGTGTGAGTGGGCGGATACATGGCAGATGCAGTTTAATGTAGATAAGTGTGAGGTTATTCACTTTGGAAGTAAGAATAGAAAGGCAGATTATTATCTGAATGGTGTCAAGTTAGGAGGAGGGGGAGTTCAACGAGATCTGGGTGTCCTAGTGCATCAGTCAATGAAAGGAAGCATGCAGGTTCAGCAGGCAGTGAAGAAAGCCAATGGAATGTTGGCCTTCGTAACAAGAGGAGTTGAGTATAGGAGCAAAGAGGTCCTTCTACAGTTGTACCGGGCCCTGGTGAGACCGCACCTGGAGTACTGTGTGCAGTTTTGGTCTCCAAATTTGAGGAAGGATATTCTTGCTATGGAGGGCGTGCAGCGTAGGTTCACTAGATTAATTCCCGGAATGGCGGGACTGTCGTATGTTGAAAGGCTGGAGCGATTGGGCTTGTATACACTGGAATTTAGAAGGATGAGGGGGGATCTTATTGAAACATATAAGATAATTAGGGGATTGGACACATTAGAGGCAGATAACATGTTCCCAATGTTGGGGGAGTCCAGAACAAGGGGCCACAGTTTGAGAATAAGGGGTAGGCCATTTAGAACGGAGATGAGGAAGAACTTTTTCAGTCAGAGGGTGGTGAAGGTGTGGAATTCTCTGCCTCAGAAGGCAGTGGAGGCCAGTTCGTTGGATGCTTTCAAGAGAGAGCTGGATAGAGCTCTTAAGGATAGCGGAGTGAGGGGGTATGGGGAGAAGGCAGGAACGGGGTACTGATTGATAGTGATCAGCCATGATCGCATTGAATGGCGGTGCTGGCTCGAAGGGCTGAATGGCCTACTCCTGCACCTATTGTCTATTGTCTATTGTCTATTGTCTACCTAGCATCTCTCTGGCGTTGCACCTCCTGGAATCAGAAGAGCTGTAGGCAGTCAAAAAGAACGCCTCAGACAATCAGAGGACGAAAGACCACCCTTTGCTACCTCAGCGTTTGAAATCACGCAGACGTTTCCTCTCTTCTGTCCATCCCCTGGACTGCAGTGCATCGTCCAGAAGGCTCAAACTCAGGGAAGAGAGACTAGAGAAATCTCCGGAAGACATTCACATGGCAATCGATACTCTGAGAAACTCCCACCAGGTTCCGAGCAACCGTGGATAACCTGGCACCGTCTCAACAGACTGCGGACAGGCGCGGGGAGGAGCAAATGGAACATGCTGAAGTGGGGACGTACTGAAGATGCGGCAGACTGCGAGTGTGGACGGGGCCTCCAGACTATGGAACATCTCCTGAGCTGTGACATGTTGCATGACACACGCACTGTAAAGGATCTTGCAGAGGCCAACGACGTGGCACTAAAATTTGCTCGCTATTGGCAAACAGCTGTGTGATGCCCCCGTTTTAATAATAATTGGCTTACACAACAAGAGGGAGAGGGGCTGACAAAGGAGCAAAGCTTTCCAAACTTCCAGCTCATTGTTTTTGAAGTGGTTTTGCTCAGAATCTTAGTCAGTGATATTGAGTGAAGCAACAAATGAGACATCTGATGGTTTCATCCCAGATGAAGCTATTGAGTCAGTTCATCTGTATCTCATTCACAAATTCACCAGAACAACAGCAGTAACAAATATCATAAACCTTTTCTGGCTCTGTAAGAAAGTGTTGCAACATAAACTGAACCAAAAATATTTCACAATTAAAACATTTTTAGTTCAATCTGGATGAGGTTCCTTTGGTTTTTATGAGTGTTTGATGAAATCAAGATATTTTGATTATTAAAAAGAACTGCAGGCAAAAGATTGTCATAGAGTCACAAAGTGTGGAAACAGTCCCCTTGGCCCAACTGGCCCAGAGCAACCAATATGTCCCATCTACACTAGTCCCACTTGCCTCCATTTGTCCCATATCCCCCCAAATCTGTCCTATCCATGTACCTGTCTAATTGCTTCTTAAACACTGCAATAATCCCTGCCTCAATTGCCTCCACTGGCAGCTTGTTCCATACACCCACCACCATATGTGTGAAAAAGTTACCCCTCAGATTCCTAAAAAATCTTTCCCCCTTCACCTTAAACCCCTTTTAACCCCACCTTAATGCCCCCTTTTAAAAATCTTTTATAAATTTTTTATAAATCTCAAAATCCTTTATGGTGCATAACATTTAAATTGGTAAGAATAACGCGCATATTAATAGTAATAGTACATAGAAAAAAATTGCCAATGACACTGACCATTACATGTGTCAAATCTATCAGTACACACGAACACACAAACTGGGTACAGGAGCAGGCCACTCGGCACTTCATACTAGCCTGGCTGTTTGAAAAGACTATGGCTGATCTGACTTCATCTGCAGTAATGTTTTCCCATCATGCTCTCCAAGAATCCACCCACCTCTGGCTTAAAAATATTCGCCATCTTTGAGAAAGATGGAGTCACAAGAAACTGTGGATGCTGGAATCTTGACCAAAACACAAAGGGTTGGAGGAACTCAACAGGTCGGGCAGTATATTTAGAGTTTACTTTAGACCTTAGAGATACAATGTGGAAACGGGTCCTTTGGTCCATCAATCAGGTCCATGCTGACCACTGATCAGCACTATCCTACACACCAGGAACAATTTTACATTTTTTTTAACCAAAGCCAATTAACCTACAAACCTGTAGGAAAGAACTGCAGATGCTGGTTTAAAATCGAAGGTAGACACAAAATGCACGAGTACCTCAGCGGGACGGGCAGCATCTCTGGAGAGAAGGAATGGGTGACGTTTCGGGTCGAGACCCTTCTTCAGACCTCTTCAGACTTCAGACATTCTTCAATTAACCTACAAACCTGTTTGCCTTTGTGGTGTGGAAGGAAACCGGAGCACCCGGAGAAAAAACATGCGGTCACGGGGAGAAAGTACAAGTCCCGCACAGACAGCACCTGTGGTCAGGATCAAACCCGGGTCTCTGGCGCTGTAAGGCAGCAACTCAACTTCTGCGCCACTGTGCCGTCTTCAAATGTGGAAGGAATGGACAGACTTTGAGGAAGAGGCTACCAAAGGTTCACTGTTGTAATATATAAGACAAGGGGGATGTTGTGATATTGCTGGGACTACTTTGTGTATCCCAAGGACTACTTTGTATGCTTGTGTATATAAGTGATTGGTGTGATTAGGCGGCCACTCTGGATCCAGGCGGCCTTGGAATAAACAGCCTGGAGTTAAGCTCCACCATGATAACATCTTAAACATGTGTACTCGTGGTCCTTCCAGAGTCACAACAAAGGTACAACAGGTACCGGACCACGAAGTACAACATGGTGGCAGCGGTGGGGGTACCGGACCACGGAGTACAACAGTTCACCACCCTCTGGGAGAGAAAAAATATATATATCCTCCCTTAAAGGGCAACTATTTGTTTTTGAACAATTGATTCTAGTTCTAGATTCTTCCATGAAAGGAAACATCTCCACAAATCAAACATGTCGAAACCTCCCAAGACCTTCAGATAGATTGCCTATCATTATTATCTTTACCTGAAATTTCTCACTTCCACTTTTGATCTGTTGTTTTAATGGGTGCAGACAACAGGAAATATTTGCACGCATTTATCCTGTCAAAACCTCTCAAACACTTTGAAAGCCAATTGCAACACCCTTACAACACAGAATAGGATTTCAAGGGTGTTTTTAATTAAAATGAAAGATTCATGCACTGGACACATATTTGCTCGCTAAAACTATATTTTCAAACAATAGCTTGGATTTTGTGGTGAGTGGGTAAAAGCCCACAAGCCAAAGAAACATCTTGTGGGCTTTTAAATGGTGATTTCCAGACCTCGGGAGTCTGAAAACATGTACGCCCGAGGGACTCATGCGAAAATACCACTGAAGGGGGTTGAACCCATGAGAAGCTCCTAGTGGAGGAGATCTGGACCCCATGCGAGTGTTCCTAAGCTGGTGGGTCTGAGACCACTGCAGAGAACATGGGACCCATGAAAATTTCCCATTGCAGGAGGTATGGGGACCTATGAGAGGGTCTCACTCCAGGGGATCTGGGACCCAGAAGAAGAAGACCCCTCTGTAGGGCATCTGGGGACCTTGGAGAAGATCCTATGATGGTGGATCTGTGATGATGCGAAGGTCCCACTGCAGAGGACATGGCACCCATGAGAAGATCCTACTGTAGGACATCTGGAACCCATGAGAAGCCCCCATTACAGGAGATCAGGGACCCATGAGATACCCTACTCTGGTGGATCTACGGCTATAAGAAGGTCCTACTGCAGGGGATGTGGGACCTACGAAAAGCTCCCATTATAGCGAATGTGAGACCATTGGGAAGGTCCCACTGTAGAGCATCTGGAACCTATGACAAAGCCCCACTCTAGGGTATCTGGGACCCATGAGGAGAATATTCCACAATAGGAGATCTGGGACCTACGAGAAGATCGCTTCGGAAGAGGTCAGGACCTCTGACAATATCCCACTCCAGGGGATCTGGGACCTATGAGAAGATCTAACTGGATAAGAAGAGGCACCCACTGTCAGGGATCTGGGATAATGAGATGACCCCAGTGTAGGTGATCTGGAGGACATGGAAAGGGGACGTTTCGGGCCAGGACCCTACCACCGCCTGTACATTCTTCAATTTGACATATTTGATGCAAAGAGCTTTAAGGGATGACATGAAAGGTCCTATGTAAATGCAGACTGTTGATTCTTGAATTCCTTGTGGTCGGCAGTGGAAATGTTTGTTCGGGCAATAGACAATAGACAATAGACAATAGGTGCAGGAGTAGGCCATTCAGCCCTTCGAGCCAGCACCGCCATTCAATGCGATCATGGCTGATCACTCTCAATCAGTACCCCTTTCCTGCCTTCTCCCCATACCCCCTCACTCCGCTATCCTTCAGAGCTCTATCCAGCTCTCTCTTGAAAGCATCCAACGAACTGGCCTCCACTGCCTTCTGAGGCAGAGAATTCCACACCTTCACCACTCTCTGACTGAAAAAGTTCTTCCTCATCTCCGTTCTAAATGGCCTACCCCTTATTCTTAAACTGTGGCCCCTTGTTCTGGACTCCCCCAACATTGGGAACATGTTTCCTGCCTCTAATGTGTCCAATCCCCTAATTATCTTATATGTTTCAATAAGATCCCCCCTCATCCTTCTAAATTCCAGTGTATACAAGCCTAATTGCTCCAGCCTTTCAACATACGACAGTCCCGCAATAGACAATAGACAATAGACAATAGGTGCAGGAGTAGGCCATTCAGCCCTTCAAAAGGTGCAGGAGTAGGCCATTCAGGAAATGACCTCCCCTGATTTAGACAGAACAATTATAGCCTTGAAGGCTGGCAACAGACCATAGAAATTTCTCCTCAACTCCCTGGAGAGGCATAGTCTCCTTGTACAGTTTACGTTTATGCTGCGTACTCTTTGCACAGTCTGTGCGCTTGGCCTGGAGAGGGTGGAGGGCTGGGTGTGAGCTAATCAACCCCCCCACCGCACCCCACCCACCCCCCCGTACACGCACAGGAGCTCCATCCTAAGCGACAATCCTATTTTCTTCCATTTCCCTCCCATATAAATCCAAAACAGCGATAGACCCAGAGGCTCCTCTGCAATGCTAGGGATAAGCGTTTGGCTATCTTGGCTCCAAAAAAAAAAAAAACCCAGCTGAAAACCTCTTCACACACACAGAAGGTTGTAATTATCAAAAATAAGTGAATCGCTGTAATAAAAGAAAAGTGGCAAAGGCTGGCAGGACTCATCAAAAAGTGTTCCCATTAAACTCTGGTTGAAGTGAAGGACCGGGAGGAAACTGAAGGGAACTTTATAAATGCCAGTTTTTCATGTTCACGGGACACTTCAAACCACTTTTCAGCCAGAGAATACTTTGTAGTCATTGTTGCGAGGAAGGGGTTAGAACTTTGGGCGTTGCAAGTAGACCTTGGGCAGCCACAGTGGCGCAGCGGTAGAGTTGCTGCCTTACAGCGCTTGCAGTGCCGGCGACCCAGGTTCGATCCCGACTACGGGCGCCGTCTGTACGGCGTTTGTACGTTGTTCCCCGTGACCCACGTGGGTTTTCTCTGAGATCTCCGGTTTCCTCCCACATCCCAAGACGTAGAGGTATGTAGGTTAATTGGCTTGGGTGTATGTGTAAATTGTCTCCTAGTGTGTGTAAGGACAGTGTTAATGTGCAGGGATCATCAGTTGGTGCGGACTCGGTGGGCCAAAGGGTCTGTTTCCGCGCTGTATCTCTAAACTAAAATGAACTAAGTGAAGCAGGAAGTGGTGAAGCAGCCACACAGGGATGTACATGTTGGTGGACAATCTGAAGGCTTTCGCCCTGGATCGAAATATTCACAGAGCTGCCACATGGATTGGCTAGCACCCTGTAACGCACGCGGTGATTTTGCCAGTAAAACAGAACCAGCTACACTTACAGTAACGACGGCGTGATTGGCTTGTTGGAAATATCCATCTGCATCCCTAATTATCCCCCCCAATTGGAGTTAATTTCATGTAGTTTTGGTTTAGAGATACAGCACGGAAACAGGCCCTTCGGCCCACCGAGTCCATGCCGACCAGCGATCCCCGTTCACTAACACAATGCTACACACACGAGGGACAATTTACAATTATGGCAAAGCCAATGAGCCTACCAACCTGCATGCGTTTGGAATGTGGGAGGAAACTGGAGATTCCGTAGAGAACCCACGCCGGTCACGGGGAGAACGTACAAACTCCGTAAAGGCAGCACCTTTAGTCAGAACCGAACCTGGGTCTCTGGCGCTGTGAGGCAGCAACTCTACCGCTGCGCCACCGTGCTGCCCTTACCCAGTCTGGCCCACTTGTGACTCCACTCCCCACAGTCTCTCTGGGAGACTCCCAACTGCCCCATCAGTTGAACTGCAATTAGAGGTGGAATGTAAATGCTGGCATGACCAATGGCACCCACAGCCAGTGAACAAACAAAGTCTGATCCAGATCAGCCAAATTGCCCCCTCTCTAAATTGGCCTCAGTGTTCAGATGTGCGTTACGGCTTTTGTTCAATCTTAAGTGTAAGATTTTTTTTTTACCAGTGTGGTATGTGATTAGGATAATTTCCAAGACCACTCTGGAAATTCAACCAAGTGCCTCCAGCTGGGAATTGTGGTCTGGTTCCGAGGTCATGGAATCTTGTGATGCCGTGGTTTGTGGTGACACAGCTCCTTCTCTCTCAAGTAATGCTTTGTACTACTTGCTATTGATTTATTCATCTACTTTCTTCTTGTTCAAACTCAAGCACCCTTGTTTAATTTAGTTGGGTTTTGTTTTAGACAATAGACAATAGGTGCAGGAGGAGGCCATTCGGCCCTTCGAGCCAGCACCGCCATTCAATGTGATCATGGCTGATCATTCTCAATCAGTACCCCGTTCCTGCCTTCTCCCCATACCCCCTGACTCCGCTATCCTTAAGAGCTCTATCCAGCTCTCTCTTGAATGCATTCAGAGAATTGGCCTCCACTGCCTTCTGAGGCAGAGAATTCCACAGATTCACAACTCTCTGACTGAAAAAGTTTTTCCTCATCTCAGTTCTAAATGGCCTACCCCTTATTCTTAAACTGTGGCCCCTTGTTCTGGACTCCCCCAACATTGGGAACATGTTTCCTGCCTCTAACGTGTCCAACCCCTTAATAATCTTATGCGATTCGATAAGATCTCCTCTCATCCTTCTAAATTCCAGTGTATACAAGTTTTGTTTAGTTCAGTTCAGTTCAGTTCGTTTTGTTTAGTTCTGTTTAGTTCTGTTTAGTTTCGTTCCGTTTAGTGTCACGTGTACCGAGGCACGGTGAAAACCTTTGTGCTGCGTGCTATCCAGTCAGTGGAAAGACTGGGCCATCGAAGGGCCGAATGGCCTCCTCCTGCACCTATTGTCTATTGTCTATTGTCTACATGATTATAATCAAGCGATCCACAGTGTACAGATACAGGATAAAGGGGATAACATATAGTCAGATAAAGTCAGATTAAAGATAGTCCGAGGGTCTCCAATGGTAGATGGTAGCTCAGGCCTGCTCTCTTGTTGTTGATGGAATGGTTCAGTTGTCTCATAACATCTGGGAAGAAACTGTCCCTGAATGTCAGTTCAGTTTAGTTTATTGTCACGTGTACCGAGGTACAGTGAAAAGCTTTTGTTGCGTGCAGTAGAAAGACAATACATCCTAATCATAATCATAATAGCAATTTATTAGCCAAGTATGTTTTACAACATACGAGGAATTTGATTTGCTATACAGTCATACCAATAAAGAGCAACAAGACACCCAAATAAATGATTACAATCGAGCCATTTACAGTGTACAGATACATGATAACGGAATAACATTTAGTGCAAGGTAAACCCAGCAAAGTCCAAGATCAAGGATAGTCCGAGGGTCACCAAAGAGGTAGATAGTAGTTCAGCACTGCTCTCTGGTTATGGTAAGATGATTCAGTTGCCTGATAATAGCTGGGAAATCTGGAGGTGTCATTTTCACACTTCTGTACCTCTTGCCTGTTGGGAGAGAGAAGAAGAGGGGGTGACTGAGGTGAGACTTGTCCATGATTATGCTGGTGGCCGTGCCGAGGCAGCGTGAAGTGTAGATGGAGTTAATGGAAGGGAGGTTGGTTTGTGTGATGGTCTGGGCTGCGTCCACAATTCTCTGCAATTTCTTGCAATCTTGGATGGAGCTGTTCCCAAACCACGCTGTGATACATCCCGATAAAATGCCTTCTACGGCGCATCTGTAGAAGTTTGTGAGAGTTATTGGAGACATGCCAACCTTCCAAAGCCTTCTAAGGAAGTACAGTGTTGATGTGTTTTCTTGGTCATTGCTTCAATATGGCTCGTCCAGGACATGTTGTTGGTGATATTTACTCCTAGGAGTTTTCAACCATCTCTACTTCTGCGCCACCATTCTATACCGGGGCATGTGTACCACTTCGCTTACTGAAGTCGACCACTACCTTCTTTGTCTTGCTGACATTGAGAGAAAGGTTGTGTTCTTTACACCAGGTTACGAGGTTGTCAATCTCCTTCCTGTACCTCATGTCATCGTTATTTGATATCCAGCCCACAATGGTGGTGTTGTTTGCGAATTTGTAAATTGAGTTGGATTTGTACATGGCAGCACAGTTGTGGGTGTGTAAGGAGTAAAGAATGGGGCTGAGAACGCTTCATTGCCGAGGATTATCATAGAGGATGATTTGTTACCTATCTTCACTGATTGTGACCTGTTAGTCAGGAAGTGGAGGATCCAGTTGCAAAGATGAGCCCTGACTCCAAGTTCCACAAGTTTGGTGATGAGCTTGGGTGGGATAATGGTATTCAAAGCAGAGCTGTAGTCTCTGAATGGAAGTCTGACGTAGGTGTCTCTCTTATCCAATGGGTTCCAGGGATAGGTGTTGGGCCAGGGAGATGGCATCAGCCATGGACCTGTTGTGACAGTAGGCAAACTGCAGTAGGTTAAGGTTGCCTGGTAGACTAGATTTAATGGATTCCATAATCAGCCTCTCAAAGCACTTCATGATGGTGGACGTCAAGGCCACTGGAAGGTAGTCGTTAATGCACGTGACCTTGCTTTTCTTCGACACCGGTTCCAGTTCACCACCCTCTGACATAGTGAAACACAGTAAAGAAACTGGACCTTCGGCCCATCGATGCCGTGCTGTTGATCACGCACCTCATCCAACCGTAACCCATTTCACTCTCCCCACATTCCCATCAAATCCCCCCCAAGACTTCACCACTCACCTCCACATGTGGGACAATTTATAGAGGCCACTTAAGGTACGAAACTGATCATTTTGGGGGATTCTGGAGTGCACAGATCAGTGGCTGTGGGGTCATGCGTGCAGACTCCACACAGACGGCAACCGAGATCAGGGTTGAACCCGGGTCACTTGACAAATTTCACTCTGACCACCATTCAATGCTTTCAACACACACACAAAAAGTGCGAAGAAAATAACGGTCCCACTCTCGATAATTGCTTCGTTTGAAATTCCTCTTGGCATGGACTTGACTGGGTCCCAACTTATTTAGTGCTTTGGTTGTTGCTACAAGGTAAACCATTAGAGCTTGCTTTAATTCATCTTTGACAAAGCATGGGGAGGATCACGGCCAAAGGAAACATAAAGCTGGAACTGGCAACCTTGCTACTTGGAAATGGTTGCACTCCAGCCTGTGAACATATCATTACAACCTGCATTGGTGGAATGCCACAGATAACATAGTCTGCAACTATAAAGTGTTTGATCATCTGGATTCAAACCTCTTGGTTGTACCTTAAATTCGTTCCAAGTAGGTTCTCAAAGTATTCCAGATGACCTACCCGAGGCGGTGACAAAAAGACGATGGGAAAGATTATAAATCTGTTAGAATAGCACGAGAGGAGTGTATATTTGAAGCGGCGGACGTAGAATATGGTCAGATTTATTCACGTGGTCCACGTGCCGTTTCTTTGAACATGGCTCAATGTGCAAACAATATTTTACACATATTCCACATTTTGCATGGATTGTTTGAAAAGTGTGAGTGAGTTAGAACAATCTGCAGATGGGAAGAATTAGAATACAGCAGTACATAAACACTGAGATTATGTGGTGAATTATGTGTGCTTGACTGTTTGCTCGACACTTTCCTTAACACTCGGGCAGCACGGTGGCACAGTGGTAGAGTTGCTGCCTTACGGCGCTTGCAGCGCTGGAGACCCGGGTTCGATCCCGAATACGGGTGCTGTCTGGGCGGAGTTTGTACGTTCTCCCCGTGACCTGCGTGGGTTTTCTCAGAGATCTTCGGTTTCCTCCCACACTCCAAAGACATACAGGTATGATGGTAAATTGGCTTGGTGTATGTGTAAATCATCGCTAGTATGTGTAGGATTGTGTTAATGTGCGGGGATCGCTGGTCGGTGCGGACTCGGTGGGCTGAAGGGCCTGTTTCCGCGATGTATCTCTAAACTAAACTAACTTGACAGAGACACTAACTCATTTACATTAGTCTATTTATTTCACATATGCTAATGCCTGTGGCTTTGATTTATGTTGCCAAGGTCCAGGAATTAACTTCCTAAAACTCTCTCAACCTCTCTATTGCTTTTTCCTCGTTTATGGTCAAGGTGGCAATACGGTCAAGTTACTGGGCTGGCACTCAGAGGCTTGGACCGCTGGTTAAAGATATAGGCTAGGCTTGTATACACTGGAATTTAGAAGGATGAGAGGAGATCTTATCGAAACGTATAAGATTATTAAGGGGTTGGACACGTTAGAGGCAGGAAACATGTTCCCAATGTTGGGGGAGTCCAGAACAAGGGGCCACAGTTTAAGAATAAGGGGTAGGCCATTTAGAACTGAGATGAGGACAAACTTTTTCAGTCAGAGAGTTGTGAATCTGTGGAATTCTCTGCCTCAGAAGGCAGTGGAGGCCAATTCTCTGAATGCATTCAAGAGAGAGCTGGATAGAGCTCTTAAGGATAGCGGAGTCAGGGGGTATGGGGAGAAGGCAGGAACGGGGTACTGATTGAGAATGATCAGCCATGATCACATTGAATGGCGGTGCTAGCTCGAAGGCCTCCTCCTGCACCTATTGTCTATTGTCTATTGTCTATATCTGGAGAGAAAAATAGTCTCAGTAAAAATCAGCAAGAAACTACCACATTGGTTTAAAGAAAAACACCTGCTTCACTAATGGAAGCTGGTTCAGAGAGCAGATCCACTATCTTTTTCTGCGTAAGATAGATGCAGATTGCTGGAGTAACCCTGCGGGTCAGGCAACATCCCAGGAGAAGAAGGATGGGTGACGTTTCGGGTAAGGACACTTCTTCTGACTGCCTGGTATAAATCAGCAACTGCAGTTCATTGTTTCTACATTTTCTCTATCTTTTTCTGCATAATGGTCAATAGAGTCATAGAGTACAACGTGGAAACAGGCCCTTCGGCCCAACTCGTTGATGCCAACCAAGATGCCCCATTCAAGCTCGTCACAATTTGGACGCATTTGGCACATATCCCTCTAAACTTTTCCTATCCATGTACCTGCCCAAGTAACGTTTCAATGCTGTTATAGTACCTGCCTCAACTACCTCCTCTGGCAGCTCATTCCATTTACCCGCCACCCTCTGAATGAAACAGTTGCTCCCCCAGATTCCTATTAGATCTTGCCACGCTCACCGTAAACCTATGTCCTCTGGTTTGCGATTCCACCAGCAAGGATAAAAGACTGTGCATTCACCCCATTTACAGTATTCTCCTCCTGATACCCCCATAAGATCACCCCTCAATCTCCTGCGCTCCAAGGAATAAATACCTAGCCTGCCTCTTCCTATAGCTCAGGCCCTCAAGTCCTGGCAACATTCTCGTAAATCTTCTCTGCACCCCTTAAATAAGCTCTGGTTTTCTAGCAATGTCCACATCATAAGTCCATAAGTTCAAGGAGCAGAATGAGGCCGTTCAGCCCATCAGGTCTACTCCGCCAGTCAGCCATGGCTGTTCTTTGTTCCTCTCTTGACCCCATTCTCCTGCCTTCTCCCCATAACCCCTGACACCCGTACTGATCAAGAATCTGTCAATCTCCACCTTAAAAATGTCCATTGACTTGTCCTCCACAGCCGCCTGTGGCAATGAATTCCACAGATCCACCGCCCTCTGACTAAAGGGACCACCCCATATCCTGGGCAAATAAATTAAAAAATGCCACTGGACCCAGCCTTTGAAAGCCGACGTTAAAATCACCTAATCTGGCTGAGTACCTAATTTGTCGATGATTCTTGAAACATTTTATTGCATTAAACGCTGTTGTTAGTGCAGTGAATAATTCCAAACGAGTAGGTTCAGCATACCGAGGAGAGCTTTCATGACATACGTGCTTACACAGTGTCATTGATTTGTATTGAAAGTAACAAGGGTACATTTTTCTCTTGCTGTACCTGCGGCTATTCCCCTGTGTGGGTGGAAAGATGAACGTGAATCAAGTGCGGGGCAGCCCTCAGGTCTAAGGAAGCATGACTATATTTATGCCCAGGACATGAAATGACCGGAAAACTGTGCAGATATGGAGGAACATAAGCTCCTTCTCGCCCAGTGTCACTCTGCCCAAAGTAACTCAAGTGCAGGCCGCATAGCGGCTGTGTTGCTGGGTGAATTATCCTCAGGCTCAGACTAATGATCTACAGAAGGCACCCAAATCCTTTCGTAACAGGTTGAGATCTTTAACTCTGTCTCAAATTTATCTTGAAATAAAATGCTGAAAGAACCCATCAAGATGTGAAGGTGAAGGGGAAAAGATTTAATAGAAATCTGAGGGGTAACTTTTTCACACAAAGGGGGGTGGGTGTACGGAACAAGCTGCCAGAGGAGGTAGTTGAGGCTGGGACTATCCCACCATTTAAGAAGCAGTTAGACAGGTACATGGCTAGGACATGTTTGGAGGGCTATGGACCAAGTGATGGCAGATGGGACTAATGTAGCTGGGACATGTTGGCCAGTGTGGGCAAGTTGGGCCGAAGGACCTGTTTCCACGCTGTATCACTGTATGACTCCATTACTCCATGACTCGATGACACTGTTAAAACACAAAATTCTGTGATATGTTGCTGCCTCGGCAAGAAAGAGAGAAATATTCTCCACATTGTTTAATATGTTAGGTAATAGTTGCTTTATGTATTATATATTGACATACAGATTTACAGATGGAACATGCAGAGGGAACATGAACATTTTGCATTATGTACACCACTGCTCTGTGCATTTTTTAAACTGAACGAAACAGCATGGAAACAGAACCTTTGGCCCACTGAGTCCATGATTACATTAGCACTAGTGCTTGTTAACACTAGATCTTGTTTAGTTCAGTTTAATTTAGAGACACAGCGCGGAAACAGGCCCTTCGGCCCACCGAGTCTGCGCCGACCAGCGATTCCTCACACATTAACGCTATCCTACACTACACACACTAGGGACAGTTTACATTTATACCAAGCCAATTAACCTACAAACCTGCACATCTTTGGAGCATGGGAGGAAACCGAAGATCTCGGAGAAAACCCGGAGAGAATGTACAAACTCCCCACAGAGAGCACCCATAGTTGGGATTGAATTCGGGCCTCTGGTGCTGTAAGGCAGCAACTCTTCCGCTACACCACCGTGCTGCCCTACGCCATGCTAACCTTCGTATCCACTCCTTACAACACCAGGGGCAATTTACAGAGGCCGATTAACTTACAAATGCGCACGTCTTTGGGATGTGGCAGGAAACCAAGAGCACCCGGAGAAAACTCAGGCAGTGAGAGAGAGAACGTGTGAACTCCACACAGGCAGCACCCGAGGTCACGAACAACCTGGGTCTCTTGCGCTGTGAGGCAGCAGCTCTACCACCTGCGCCACATACTTTTCAGATGCTCGTAACTTTATGGGAAAGAAGTGTTTGGGCTACAGGGTCTAAACAGTGGAGATGAATTAAGAGCAGAGATAACTCCCCCATTTGCTACATAGCGTTGTAAAGAAATAAGCAAACTGATAATGAGAATTTGGGGCATTGGTAGTGTTACAGAGTCATTGAGTCTTTCAGTGTGGAAACTGGCCCTTCAGCCCAAAGTGCCCAAAGTGGGCAACATGTCCCATCTAAGAGAGACACAAAATCATGGAATAACTCAGCGGGTCAGGCAGCATCTCTGGAGAAAATGAATAGGTGACGTTTTGGGTTGAGACCCTTCATCAGACTGCTGATGTCCCATCTACACTAGTCCCACCTGCCTGTGTTTGGCCCTCATCCCTCTAAATCTGTCCTATTCATGTTCCTGTCCAAATGTTTCTTAAAGTTTGCGATAGTCCCTGCCTCAACTACCTCCTCTGGCAACTTGTTCCATACACCCACCACCCTTTATGTGAAAAAGTTTGGAGAAACGTTGACTATCCCAACTTTTAAGAAACAGTTAGACGGGTACATGGACGGGACAAGTTTGGAGGGATATGGACCAAGCGCAGGCAGGTGGGACTGGTGGAGCTGGAACATGTTGGCAAGTTGGGCCAAAGGGGCTGTTTCCACACTGTATCGCTCTATGACTCTATAAATGCCACATCATTCTGCTGGATGAGATACAGGCATCAGTGACTTTAAAATTTGGAGAGGGTTAATGTTGTGTTCAACAGATTCGCCTTCCAATGAAACGGACTTCATTCAGGCCAATATGTTCATCACGGATAATCAGCCACAATGTCAAAAGTTAAAGAACCCTGGTGTTAATGCAAGCAGCTGACGATACACCAGGCCGAAGAAAATCCTGGCAAACGGGCAAAGACAACAGTTTGAGACATGGCAGTAATTATTTCCTGTGATTCCAATCAGATTAAATTCTCAGTCCCAGGGTCAGACAGAGCAATTTGGAAAGAGTAAGGACTGCATTCACATAAAGTGATTTTGGCGATTCAAGGAGTCTGAGGTCTACCAAGTGCTATTAAACATGACACAAAGGGCAGTGCTATTGCTCTGACATTAACCCTCTGCCTGCTGAAATGAAACATCACTCTCGCACTATCAGCAGAATAACTAGAGTGTGCTGGAAGAAACAGCAGATGCTGGTTTACACCGAAGACAGACACAAAGTGCTGGAGCAACTCAGCGGGACAGGCAGCATCTCTGGAGAGAAGGAATAGCTGACGTTTCGAGTCAAGACCCTTCTTCAGACTGAGAGACTGAAGTGGTTCAGTTGATAAAATTTTTTGTCTTCCTTTGCCATTGCACAGTCCCTCATGTCTTGAACAAATCTTGGACCGATCACCCACGATCATGCACAGTCGTAGACATATCAAACTCAGACAATAATAGATCATAAATGATCATGGGCACACCACACAGACGGAGAAAATGGTTAGAACATCGATTATGGAACAAAGAACAGTGCAGCACAGGAAGTGTAAGAAAATAACTGCAGATGCTGGTACAAATCGAAGGTATTTATCTCACAAATGCAGCACAGGAACAAGCCCTTTGGCTCACATGGACACTGCTAAACATGGTGTCAGGACCGATTCTTATCTTGCAAATAATCCATACCCTTCCATTCCCTGCATGTCCATGTGGCTGTATAAAAGTCTCTTAAATGCCACTGTATAGAAACATAGAAACATAGAAAATAGGTGCAGGAGGAGGCCATTTGGCCCTTCGAGCCAGCACTGCCATTCCTTGTGATCATGGCTGATCATCCACAATCAGTAACCCCGTGCCTTGCTATTGAGGGCGTGCAGCGTAGGTTTACTAGGTTAATTCCCGGATGGCGGGACTGTCATATGTTGAAAGACTGGAGCGACTAGGCTTGTATACACTGGAATTTAGAAGGATGAGAGGGGATCTAATCGAACTGTACAAGATTATTAAGGGGTTGGACACGTTAGAGGCAGAAAACATGTTCCCAATGTTGGGGGAGTACAGAACCAGGGGCCACAGTTTAAGAATAAGCGGTAGACTATTTAGAACGGAGATGAGGAAAAACTTTTTTAGTCAGAGAGTTGTGAATCTGTAGAATTCTCTGCCTCAGAAGGCAGTGGAGGCCAATTCTCTGAATGCATTCAAGAGAGAGTTAGATAGAGCTCTAAAGGATAGCGAAGTCAGGGGGTATGGGGAGAAGGCAGGACTGGGGTACTGATTGAGAATGATCAGCCATGATCACATTGAATGGTGGTGCTGGCTCGAAGGGCCGAATGGCCTACTCAATAGACAATAGACAATAGACAATAGGTGCAGGAGTAGGCCATTCAGCCCTTCGAGCCAGCACCGCCATTCAATGCGATCATGGCTGATCACTCTCAATCAGTACCCCGTTCCTGCCTTCTCCCCATACCCTCTCACTCCGCTATCCTTAAGAGCTCTATCCAGCTCTCTCTTGAATGCATCCAACGAACTGGCCTCCACTGCCTTCTGAGGCAGAGAATTCCACACCTTCACCACTCTCTGACTGAAAAAGTTCTTCCTCATCTCCGTTCTAAATGGCCTACCCCTTATTCTTAAACTGTGGCCCCTTGTTCTGGACTCCCCCAACATTGGGAACATGTTTCCTGCCTCTAATGTGTCCAATCCCCTAATTATCTTATATGTTTCAATAAGATCCCCCCTCATCCTTCTAAATTCCAGTGTATACAAGCCCAATCGCTCCAGCCTTTCAACATACGACAGTCCCGCCATTCCGGGAATTAACCTAGTGAACCTACGCTGCACGCCCTCCATAGCAAGAATATCCTTCCTCAAATTTGGAGACCAAAACTGCACACAGTACTCCAGGTGCGGTCTCACCAGGGCCCGGTACAACTGTAGAAGGACCTCTTTGCTCCTATACTCAACTCCTCTTGTTACGAAGGCCAACATTCCATTGGCTTTCTTCACTGCCTGCTGTACCTGCATGCTTCCTTTCATTGACTGATGCACTAGGACACCCAGATCTCGTTGAACTCCCCCTCCTCCTAACTTGACACCATTCAGATAATAATCTGCCTTTCTATTCTTACTTCCAAAGTGAATAACCTCACACTTATCTACATTAAACTGCATCTGCCATGTATCCGCCCACTCACACAACCTGTCCAAGTCACCCTGCAGCCTTATTGCATCTTCCTCACAATTCACACTACCCCCCAGCTTAGTATCATCTGCAAATTTGCTAATGGTACTTTTAATCCCTTCGTCTAAGTCATTAATGTATATCGTAAATAGCTGGGGTCCCAGCACCGAACCTTGCGGTACCCCACTGGTCACTGCCTCCCATTCCGAAAGGGACCCATTTATCCCCACTCTTTGCTTTCTGTCTGTCAACCAATTTTCTATCCATGTCAGTACCCTACCCCCAATACCATGTGCCCTAATTTTGCCCACTAATCTCCTGTGTGGGACCTTGTCGAAGGCTTTCTGAAAGTCGAGGTACACCACATCCACTGACTCTCCCTTGTCAATTTTCCTAGTTACATCCTCAAAAAATTCCAGTAGATTTGTCAAGCATGATTTCCCCTTCGTAAATCCATGCTGACTTGGAATGATCCCGTTACTGCTATCCAAATGCTCAGCAATTTCGTCTTTTATAATTGACTCCAGCATCATCCCCACCACTGATATCAGACTAACTGGTCTATAATTACCCGTTTTCTCTCTCCCTCCTTTCTTAAAAAGTGGGGTAACTTTGCTATCCTCCAATCCACCGGAACTGATCCTGAATCTATAGAACATTGAAAAATGATCTCCAATGCTTCCACTATTTCTAGAGCCACCTCCTTAAGTACGCTGGGATGCAGACCATCAGGCCCTGGGGATTTATCAGCCTTCAGTCCCATCAGTCTACCCAAAACCATTTCCTGCCTAATGTGGATTTCCTTCAGTACCTCCATCACCCTAGGTTCTCCGACCCCTAGAACATTTGGGAGATTGTGTGTATCTTCCTCAGTGAAGACAGATCCAAAGTAACGGTTTAACTCGTCTGCCATTTCTTTGTTCCCCATAATAAATTCCCCTGTTTCTGTCTTCTGCACTCCTGCACCTATTGTCTATTGCCTATTGTCTATTGCCTGCCTTCTCCCCATATCCCTTGATTCCACTAGCCCCTAGAGCTCTATCTAACTCTCTTTTAAATTCATCCAGTGAATTGGCCTCCGTGGCAGAGAATTCCACAAATTCACAACTCTCTGGGTGAAAATGTTTCTTCTCACCTCAGTTTTAAATGGCCTCCCCTTTATAATGTCTGCCTCCAGCAATACGTTCCAGGCACCCACCCTCCCCTGTATAAAATCTGCCCTGTATATCTCCTTTAAACTTTGCCCCATTTACGTTTAAGCTGTGCCCCCTAGTCTGGGGGAAAAAGTTCTGATTGTCTACTAAGGACCTCTGGGACTAGGACCCTGGGACCACTCCTAACACCAATTTGAGGACCTCTGCCGATGTTTCTCAGTAACTGCTCGAAAAACGTTGGATTAATTGTACTGACAAACATGTACATTGTCATATGCATACAGCCACTTGCCATTGCCATTGCCTATCATAAGCCTTATCAGAGTGCAACTTTCCCTTTGTCATATTTAATTTAGTTTAGCTTAGAGATATAGTCAACAGGCCCTTCAGCCCACCGATTCCGTGCCGACCAGCGATCGGCGTACACTAGCATTATCCTACACACTAAGGACAATTTTCCATTTTTACTGAAGCCGATTAACCTACCACTCCACCAACTTTGGAGTGTGGGAGGAAACCGGAGCACCCTGGGAAAACCCACGTGGTCACAGAGAGAACGTACAAACTCCACATAGGCAGCACCCGCAGTCAGGGTTGAACCCGGGTCTCCAGCGCTGTAAGCCAGCAGCTCTACCGCTGCACCACTGTGCCACCCCAGTTTTGTGCAAATTAGGGACACAAGGAACTGTAGGTGCTGCAATCTTGAGCAAAACACAAAATGCTGGAGGAACTCAGCGGGTCAGGCAGCATCTGTGCAGGGAATGGGCAGACGACATTTCATGTCAGGGTGGCATGGTGGCGCAGTGGTAGAGTTGCTGCCTTACTACAACGCTTGCAGCCCCAGAGACCCGGGTTCGATCCTGACTACGGGCGCCGTCTGTACGGAGTTTGTACGTTCTCCCCGTGACCTGCGTGGGTTTTCTCTGAGATCTTCGGTTTCCTCCCACATTCCAAAGACGTACAGGTATGTAGGTTAATTGGCTGGGCAAATGTAAAAATTGTCCCTAGTGTGTGTAGGATAGTGCTAATGTACGGGGATCGCTGGGCAGCGCGGACCCGGTGGGCCGAAGGGCCTGTTTCCGTTCTGTTTCTCTAAGAAAAATCTAAATCTTCAGTTTCCTCCCACAGTCCAAAGACGGACAGGTGTGTAGGTTAATTGGCTTGGTATAAGTGTAAAATTGTCCCTAGCGTGTAGTGTTAATGTGCGGGGATCGCTGGTGGGTGCGGACTTGGTGGGCCGAAGGGCCAGCCTCCACGCTGTTATCTCTAAACTAAACTAAAATAAACCCTTCCACAGACTGATAATAAATCTTCAGTCTTAAGAAGGGTCCTGCCTGGCCCACTGCTGGTTCCTCTATCACGTTGTGCTTTGGTTTGTACAAATCAGGATTTGATCGGAATGGAACAAAGATTGGCCACTGTAGAAATAAAGATAACAATTGTAGAAAATAAACCATCTGTGGTGATAGATGATGAGCTTGAATAGAGGGAAGTCTGAACATTCTGTCTTTATAAATTTTAAATTGAGGGTAAAAAAGGAAATTGATTCCAACAGGTCTGCATGCTTCATTGCGGCATAAGGCTGGGATTGTGTTGTCTTTTCTAGCTTTTGATGGCTAATTTTCTTAATAATGTTGTTCAGATCCATTGGTTCAGAAATCCCATTTAGACTGGCCTGACTCATGTTAAAAGTGACCCCATGGTTTTATGAGACCTTTTCATGACACACAGCACAAACTAGGCTCGTTTTCTACATCACTGACTAAATTTAATTAGCTGCATAGTGTTTTGGGATATCTTGAGAATCTGAAAGGCAAGTCTTTTCTTTTTTTTGTATTTCTTTGAGTAAAGGATATTAATGGGTACTATGATTGAAGTATGTATATTTTTTTTCTTTGAGAGTGAGAAATGATTTCCTATGTCGGGAAAGGCAACGGAAATAATGACATTTTTTGTGAAAAGTAGGTCTGGGTCCTTTTAGTTCAGTTTAGTTTCGTTCAGAGCTACAGTGCGGAAACAGGTCCTTCGGCCCACCGAGTCCGCACAGACCAGCGATCCCCATATATTAACACCAACCTACACACACTGGGGACAATTTGCATTTATACCAATTAACCTACAAACCTGTACGTCTTTGGAGGGTGGGAGGAAGCGTAAATCTTGGAGAAAACCCACGACGCGGTCACGAGGAGAACGTACAAACTCCATACAGACATCACCTGTAGTCGGGATCAAAGACAGGTCTCTGGCGCTGCAAGAGTTGTAAGGCAGCAACTCTACCACTGCGCCACCGTGCCGCCTCTAAAGAGAGAAATCAAGAAGTAGGCACAAAAGAATTGGAGATGCTGGAACCTTCAGCAAAGAATATATTGCGGAAGGGACACAGTGGGTCTGGTAGGGGGAGAGAGAAAAGGTTGGGACAAGTGAAAGGTGGATCCATGTAAGGAGAGGTTGATTGGCAGGTGCGTCACGTGGGAGGGAGGAGCGTGGAGATTTTCACAAAGACTGGAGGTGAGAAGCGGAGAAGACAAAAGGCTGCGAATGGTGTGATGTGACAGGAAAGGAAGGTGAGGAGTGAAACGTGGAACCAGGGAAGAACGGTGGGTGGATGGTGTTGGGGGTGGTGTGGGGATAGAGGGGGGTGGCAGGGGGAGTAGGACGGAGGAGGTGTAGGGGTGATGGGGGCAGTAGAAAGTAAGATGTGCGTGAGAGGACTTGGGCAGATTTGAAGGAGAGTGGGGGAAGAGCGTTGATTTATATGATATTGGAGAGTTCAATATTCATGCTGATGGAGAATTAAGAGAGAAATCAGGATGCAGACACAAGAGATTGCAAATGCTGGAAAAAACTGGAATAATTAGGGCAGCACGTTGGCGCAGCGGTAGAGTTGCTGCCTTACGGCGCCAGAGACCCGGGTTTGATCCTGACTATGGGTGCTGTCTGTGCGGAGTTTATACATTCTCCCTTGGGTTTTCTCCAGGTACTCCGGTTTCCTCCCACGCTCACCCAAAGATGTACAGTTTTGTAGGTAAATTGGCTATGGTAAAAAATTGTCAATTGTACGTGGTGTGTCGCATTGTGCTAGTGTGCGGGGGGTTGGGGGGGGGGGATCACTGGTTGGTGTGGACTCGGTGAGCCGAAGGGCCTGTTTTCTAGCTGTATCTCTACAGTCTAAAGTCTAAAACTCGGTGTCAATGGTATTTATCGCCAATGTTAAAATTGCAATTTAATTTCACCAGCTCAGATTGCAGGACCTTCCAAGGGAAAGTGGTTAAGTGGGAGACAAGCGGAGTATGAGGTGCCAACATGAAGCACATTTTCACCCAAAGGGGCGAAACTCCCCCCAGAATCAGGGCCGTCTTAACGCATGGGCCTGATGGGCACTTGCCCGGGGGCCCACAAGCATAGGGGCCCCATGCTGATCTGTGTATGTTAAGTGACTTGCAATAAATAAATACTACTTTAAAAATGTAGGTTCAATAAGTGCTTTTTTCGCAACATTTTCGGTCACTAAGTGCTTCTCACAGCGATCTGTAAGTGCTTTTCACAACAATGTAGCACCCTAAGTCCATCGCTAAGTGCTTTTCGGTAAGTGCTTTTCGCCGGCACGACAGGGGGGGGCTGGTAGGGAAAGGGGGGTGGGGGAGAGTAACGGTAGGGGCCCCAGTACACTGCTTTGCCCGGGGGCCCATAATGCTGTAAAAACGGCCCTGCCCAGAATACTCTCAAGGGCAATGGGGAGAAGGCAGGAGAATGGGGTTAGGAAGAAGAAATAGATAAGCCATGATTGAATGGTGGAGTAGACTTGATGGGCCGAATGGCCTAATTCTTCCCCCGTTACTTATGACCTTAATACTGTGCATTTAACAGATTAGATTAAGATGGGTAAAATTGTTAGGTAAGGAATATAGAACAACGTAAATAAAATAGAAGGTATTTATTCACAAAATGCTGGAGTAACTCAGCAGGTCAGGCAGCATCTCGGGAGAGAAGGAATGGGTGACGTTTCGGGTCGAGACCCTTCTTCAGACGGTTCTGAAAAGTTCTAATAAAATAGAATTGCTAGAAGGGCTGAATGGCCTTCTATCAACCAAAAGGACATGAAGGCATTGAATTATAAGTTTATCCAAGCAGAAGTCAATTTAATGCCATCATCCCTTTTTATCCTCCATCCGTAATCTAAACAACTTCTACATTTACAGTTTCCAGCGCCACAATTTCTCAAAGAGCATTAAGTTCCAGGCTTGAATCTTATAAATACACAGACGAGTTGGGAACCAGTCAGTGCAAATCATTTTCAAATCTAAAGCGTGGTTAACAAAATAAATCATGTTCTGTGCCCAATTACACAGCTTTAATGATTGGTAAATGGAAATATAAAAGTAGTGACTGGCAGCTCCGGTCTGTGACCAACTGTACTTTAGACTTCAGACTTTAGACTTTAGAGATACAACATGGAAATAGACAATAGACAATAGACAATAGGTGCAGGAGGAGGCCATTCAGCCCTTCGGCTCTTCGAGCCAGCACCGCCATTCAATGTGATCATGGCTGATCATTCTTAATCAGTACCCCGTTCCTGCCTTCTCCCCATACCCCCTGACTCCGCTATCCTTAAGAGCTCTATCTATCTCTCTCTTGAATGCATTCAGAGAATTGGCCTCCACTGCCTTCTGAGGCAGAGAATTCCACAGATTCACAACTCTCTGACTGAAAAAGTTTTTCCTCATCTCCGTTCTAAATGGCCTACCCCTTATTCTTAAACCGTGCCCCCTTGTTCTGGACTCCCCCAACATTGGGAACATATTTCCTGCCTCTAACGTGTCCAACCCCTTAATAATCTTATACGAAACAGGGCCTTCATTCCACCGAGTCCGTGCTGACCAGCGATCACCGTGTACACTAGCACTATCCTGTGCACTAGGGATAATTTACAATTTTGCAGAAGCCAATTAACCTCCAAACCCTTACATCTTTGGAGTGTGGGAGGGAACCGGAGCACCCGGAGAAAACCCATGTGGTCACAGGGCAAACGCACAAACTCCGTACAGACAGCACCCGTAATCAATCTGAAGAAGGGTCTCGACCCGAAACGTCACCCATTCCTTCTCTCCAGAGATGCTGCCTGACCTGCTGAGTTACTCCAGCATTTTGTGATACCTTTGATTTGTACCATCATCTGCAGTTATTTTCCTGCAGCCGTAATCAGGATCAGCACCGGATCTCTGGCGCTGTAAAGCAGCAACTCTACTGCTATGCCACTGTGCGGCTCAAACTTAGTGAACATACGTTTTGATGCCCTCTGTTGGCTGTGTTCCTGTTTTATTGTGTAGGAAAGAACTGCAGGTGCTGGTTTAAATCGAAGTTAGACACCTCATATTTCGCTTGGGTAGCTTACACCCCAGCGGTATGAACATTGACTTCTCTAACTTCAAGTAGCCCTTGCTTTCCCTCTCTCTTCATCCTTCTCCCAGGGGATTTTATCTTTGTACCGCCCCTGACATCAGTCTGAAGAAGGGTCTCGACCCAAAACGTCACCCATTTCTTCTCTCCAGAGATACTGCCTGTCCCGCTTACTCCAGCATTTTGTGTCGATTTCCCGTTTTTATTGTTAGCTTGGTAGTACAAAGCACGATCACTAAGTGAAACAAACATATCTTCCCAAAGAAGCAAACAAAATTTCACAGGCTTCATTATCACTTCCTCATTCTTTCACGTTAAACATTGGAGGGGGGTCTCTCACTGATCCACTTTCTCTTGGGAGGTCCTGAAATCTGAGCAAGTGAAGTTAAACTGTGATTCTAATATGGGAGATATATTGTATTGACAGAGTTTATGCCAGGTTTAGGAAAAACAAAGACCTAATGTGATAACCTGATAGTTCATGCTTCATTGAAATTATTTAAAACAAAGATAATATTTATTGCGTTAATAGCAAGCTAACTAATGAAAACTGGTTTGATACAGGAAGGTAGACACAAAAAGCTGGTGCAATTCAGCGGGACAGGCAGCATCTCTGGAGAGAAGGAATGGGCGACGTTTCGGGTCGAGACCCTTCTTCGTACAGGAAGGAGTAGGTGATAATGAGAGCATTACTCTGTTGGAGACATGGCTTGGCAACATTGAATGTAGAACTGCAGATGCTGGTTAATACGCTAAAGGAGACAAAGCGCTGGAGTAACTCATCAGGTCAGGCAGCATCTCTGGAGAATATGAAGAGGTGACGTTTCGGGTTGGGACCCTTCTTCAGGCTGATTGTAGGGGGGTTGGGGGAAGAAAGTTGGAATAAGGGAGACTTTATCTGCCATACTTTGTCCTGCCTCTCCCCCTTTTCCAATTTTCTTCTCCCCTTTACTCTCAGTCTGAAGAAGAGTTTCACCCAAAACAACACCTATCCATGTTTTCCACAGGTGCTGCCTGACCTGCTGAGTTACTCCAGCACATTGTGTCCATTTGTAGCAATTTTTGAATGTAGCAATATATCTTGGGGGGATTATTACATTTGTTGATGATACAAAGCCCCATGTTCGACACCATTTGACCTCTTAACTATGGGATACATCTGCATGTTTGTTTTCAGTAATTAGTGTAAAAGGACGCCCAAGACTTGACACTTACCGGTCGAATAGAATGGCACTTTTCTGCTATTCCTACTAAATTGGGTATATCCATGTCACATTTATTCATGTCATACTACAGTACTTCTTCCATATCTGGCCCATTCGCTCAATCTGTCCAAGTTGCCTTGAAGCCTCGTTGAAGCCTCCTCTTGTAATTCACAGTGCCGCCCAGTTTAATGATGTTAGACAATTCCTCCATATAACTATTGATATATGTCATGAACAGCTGAGACCCAAGAAGTGATCCCTGTGGCACCACTGTGGTTACTTAATGCCAGGCCAAAATAGACTCCAAATAGACTGAAGAAGAGTCTCAACCCAAAATGTCACCCATTCCTTCTCTCCAGAGATGCTGCCTGTCCCACTGAGTTACTCCAGCATTTTGCGTCTATCTTCAATTATTCCTATTCTGTTTCCTCCAACTTAACTTTAGACTTTACTTTGGACTGTGGTGAACTGCGAACAACAAACTGTCTTGGTTGCACTAGGACTTTATATTGCATTATATATATATTTTTTAATTTAACTTTTTTAATGGTTGTTATATTATCTGTTGAGTACCATGTTTACAAACCTGTTGTGCTGCAGCAAGTAAGAATTTAATTGTTCCATTTCAGTATTTATGATAATAAAACTCATTACTCTTAACTCTTCAGTCTCTCTTGACATTTGTCTGTTAGACCTGACTACGAGTGCTGTCTGTCTGGAGTTTATACATTCTCCCCGCGACTGCATGGGTTTCCTCCGGGTGCTCCAGTTTCCTCCCACACTCCAAAGACGCACAGGTTTGTAGGTTAATTGGCTTGGTATAATTTTAAATTGCCCCTAGTGTGTAGGATAGTGTTAGGGTATGGGGATTGGTGGTCGGCGCAGACTCGGTGGGCCGAAGGGCCTGTTTCCACGCTGTATCTCTGAGCTGAACTAAACCTTCACGCATGGTTTTGGGACTGATCTGTTCCAATGCCCCAAAAACCTTGCGTTAACATTGTGCTGGCATCTCAAAGACCAGATCTTGATTCGGCAATGTGAGTTCAAATCCTGCCTGCCTCTCATCTAATGAGTTTACATTTAGACATCTAAATAAGTCTGAAATTAAAAAGCTGATAACAGCAATACTGACCAGGAAATCACTGGAATTTGTCATTAAAAAAACACATCTTGTCGAGGAAGGGAAATCTTCCATCTTCACCTGGTCTGGTGCACATGACAGGAATAATAAGAATGGAAAGCAAAATCTTGCCCAGTGATCTTATGCACGCAAGACCCTTGAATAGTCAGCAAACTGCAGGATTGAAGGCATTGCTATAAATTCCAACAATTCTCCTTTCACATGATGATTTAGTGTGAATTATGTTGACTTGTGCCAGACCTGATGCTAGACTATTCAACACATTCACTGGACATTCTGAAGGAAAGATTATTTTCAAAATACGAAAATATGATCATTTTTCCGACGTGAAAGCAACGAGCGCAACTTTAAACTAACATATGGAAAATGAACTGTTTTACTATGCCCCAAGGTTATGAAATATACTATATCAATACAAGTCTTCCTTTTGTATTCAACACTTCAAGGAATGTGGATTTATGTTAAAAAAAATAATAGCCTATGGCCAAAGGTCCTATTTGGTTTAGTGAAAAAAAACACGAAAACCAGGATCTGTGCTGAGTTAGCAGATTTCAGGGCAGCGGTTGGCCTTAACACTCAAGGTCAATGGATAAAATCTGCGGGCATTTCCGCAGTTCATCGCCATCTCGTGACCCCTGGGGCTAACCATACACAGGTCTCGTACCCTCAGGAAGGGAAAGGAAATCAAAGGCCAGGATTTATTCCAAAGACCGTTGATTAGAAACAAAGTAAGTTGTTTCAACATGTTATAGTCTACTGAAGAGGCTTCGTCGGAATATTATAGACCCTTCGCATCCCTTAATTAAAAGCATGTTGGGTTGGTGAAACTGAAAGGCAAATGATGATTCTGGAAGTTTGAAATAATGAGTTACGAAAAGAGATTTTGATAGGCAGATCTAGTTACACTGGTGAAAGAAAGATGTGGATAGACATGAATCAAATGTTCAAAATCCCGGAAGATGATATAAATTTAAACAGATTAGTTGGCTTGGAGTGCAAGTACAGAGCGAGAAGCTACTTTTAATATTAGCAAGCTTTAAATCCAATTAGAGGATAATGAATTAAAACATTCCATAGAATAATGAATAGAAATGAGCCAACAGACAATCATCAGTAAAGCACATTAAAAGAACTGAAGTAATATTTGGTTGGAAATTGGGTTTACAAGATAATTATAGATCGGTATATTTGTGCTTTAACCTACAAGACCCTGGATCAAAGCTAGGAAAAGGAATATTTTTTTGGCAACTAGCATGGACACAATGGGTTGAATGGCCTTTCTCTGTGCTTTAAATGTCTGTGTTTTCATGATAGGCTGAGAATAAATAGTTTAGTTTAGTTCAGATATACAGTGCGGAAGCAGGTCCTTCGGCCCACCGAGTCCGTGCCGACCAGCCATCCCCGTACACTAGCACTATCCTACACACACTAGGGACAATTTACAATTTTGCCAAGCCAATTAGCCTACAAGCCTGTATTCTTTGGAGTGTGGGAGGAAACCGAAGATCCCGGAGAAAACTCACACAGGTCATGGGGAGAACGTGCAAACTCCGTACAGACAAGGAACCGTAGTCAGGATCGAACCCGGGTCTCTGGCGCTGTAAGGCAGCAACTCTACTGCTGCGCCACCGTGCTGCCCTCAAAACCTAAGCAAAAACTTTGATGCCACCATGCAATATAGACTTGTTTCTTCAATGCATTTTGACCCTTGAGCTCAGTCTAAAGATGGGTCTCGACACGAAATGTCACCAATTCCTTTTCTCCAGAGATGCTGCCTGACCCACTGCATGTTGCTGTAAGGCAGCAACTCTACCACTGCGCCACCGTGCCGCCCCCAAGCTGGGGAGGGTGAAGTTGAATAAAGGGTCCGTTACCATCAATTATTAAAGTCTTAGCAACATTGCATCAGGAAAATACAATCAGTTGGGTTAAAACAGTTTTATAAAAAGAAAGTTGTGTTTAACAAAAAATCAACAGGAGGAATTGCTGTCAGTCTGATTCAAGGGAAATCAATGATTATAATCCACTTAAATCTTCAGAGGGCATTCAGTGATGTGCTACACGATCGGGTATTACGGGTAATATTTTGCCATGGATTGAGTGTTAGCTGATGGAGCAGGAATAAACATGTTATTTTCAGGATAGTGCGATGTAAACGGTGCAGTGTTCAAAAAAATCTCTGCTCAGCTCCAGAGTGGTGGAAATATTCAACAGATGAAGCAGGATCTGCGGAGAGAAAAACAGAGTTAGTGTTTCGAGTCAATGATCATTCATCGGAACAAGGACTCAATCGTAAGTGATAAAACAAGACCAGAGGTCTTGAAGAGGTGTAAATAGACAAAAATGATTAAATATCTGAAGCTAGGAGCAAAGAGGTCCTTCTGCAGTTGTTAGGAGCAAAGAGGTCCTTCTACAGTTGTACAGGGCCCTAGTGAGACCGCACCTGGAGTACTGTGTGCAGTTTTGGTCTCCAAATTTGAGGAAGGATATTCTTGCTATTGAGGGCGTGCAGCGTAGGTTTACTAGGTTAATTCCCGGAATGGCGGGACTGTCATATGTTGAAAGACTGGAGTGACTAGGCTTGTATACGCTGGAATTTAGAAGGATGAGAGGGGATCTTATCGAAACATATAAGATTATTAAGGGGTTGAACATGTTAGAGGCAGGAAACATGTTCCCAATGTTGGGGGAGTCCAGAACCAGGGGCCACAGTTTAAGAATAAGGGGTAGGCCATTTAGAACGGAGATGAGGAAAAACCTTTTCAGTCAGAGAGTTGTGAATCTGTGGAATTCTCTGCCTCAGAAGGCAATGGAGGCCAATTCTGAATGCATTCAAGAGAGAGCTAGATAGAGCTCTTAAGAATAGCGAAGTCAGGGGGTATGGGTAGAAGGCAGGAACGGGGTACTGATTGAGAATGATCAGCCATGATCACATTGAATGGCGGTGCTGGAGAAAATGCTGCTTCCCCAATGTTCTTACTGCTGCGGCATTGAGTGGCTGACAGGCCAGCAACCTGAACTTCTACAGGTCTACCCTTAAGCTTTGATTGTCTTTTCACGGATTCCCCCTGACCTGCTGAATGTTTCCAGCATTCACAGTTTTTGCTTCAGACTTCCACCATCTGCGGTGGTTTTGATTTTTCATCCTGAACTGTTAACTCTGCTTTTCTCTTAAAAGAAGCTGCTTGACAAATTGAATATTTTCAGCATTTTGCATTGCATTTCATATTTCCAGCATTATCCATATTCTGCTTTAGCTGGTGGATGTGGGAACTGAGTGTGACACGTCTAAGTTGACTGTTGTTGCTAAGCCAGCTGGAAAAGTGTGGCATGAAAACTTTGCAAAAGGATGGACTGGGGTTCACTGGATAGTAAATTTAGCTTCATTCAGTTTAGTTTATTCTCACATGTACCGAGGTACAGAGAAAAGCTTTTGTTGCGTGCTAACCAGTCAGCGGAAAACAATACATGATCACAGTGCACAGATACATGATAAGGGAATAACGGTTAGTGCAAGATAAAGCCAGTAAAGTCCGATCAAAGATAGTCTGAGGGTCTCCAATGAGGTAGATAGTAGTTCAGGACTGCTCTGTAGTTGTGGTAGAATGGTTCAGTTGCCTGATAACAGCTGAGAAGAAACTGACCCTGAATCTGGAGGTGTGTGTTTTCACACTTCTATACCTTTTTGCCTGATGGGAGAGGGGAGAAGAGGGAGTGGCCAGGGTGCGACTCATCCTTGGTTATGCTGCTGGCCTCTCCGAGGCAACGTGAGGTATAGATGGAGTTAATGGAAGGGAGGTTGGTTTGTGTGATGGTCTGGGCTGTGTCCACAATTCTATGCAATATCTTACGGTCTTGGATGGAGCTTGGAAAGTGGAAACTAGAATATAGTGTCGGGGAGAGTACTAATATCCACTTTCGTGTGAAGAAAGGAGAACAGAAAGGTTTTTATGAGACTGTGTGAAATAAACATTGGTACTCAGTGGGTTCACAGAAAGTTAACGTACAGGGAAAGCAAATAAATAGAAAGGCAACTAGTCTGGTGGCCTTTATTAAAAGGAGGTTGAAGTACAAACATACATAAGGCTTCCTGTAATTATATAAGCATTTGTGAGACCACACCTGGAGACATTTGCACAGGGTTGGCCTTTTTATGTTATAATTCCCTCAGATGAAACACTACAAAGCCCAGGAATGAAAGAGATGTTCTGAAAGGAGGTATCAAACAGAACGTATATTTAGCATTTTATAGATGGGGAGGTGATCTCTTTAAGATGTGTAAAGATTCACTCGGGTAGATGTTGAGAGCTTCCTCAGGCTGTAGTGTTGAGAGCAAGGCGTTAGGACAACAGGTTGACCCTTTAGGAGAGGGCGAGAAATTTCTTCCCTCAGGAGGCTGAGATTTTTTAGAATTCCCCTCAGAAAAGTAGTGGATGTTCTGTCATTGAGCATATACAAGACTGAAGAGAATCACAGATCTTTGAAGTCAAGAAAATGGAGAAAGAAGTTTGGGGGCGGAGGAAGGGAATCAAGTCAAGAGTCAAGTCAAAAAGTGTTTTATTGTCTTATGTCTCAAACTCCCAAACAGAGCAATGAAACTTTTATTTGTTTATTATCTTGGATATATATATATACTGTATATAGATATTTATATACTGTATATAGATATATATATATACTGTATATAGATATTTATATACATACACACACACATAAATAACTTTTTTTGTGTATTATACGGCATAGGGCATGAAAACTTCAGCTCTAACTCACAGTATCTAACTTCAGATAGCCCTTGCTTTCTCTTTCCATCCGCTCTCCCTTCCCAGTTCTCCCACTAGTCTTACTGTCTCCGACTACATTCTATCTATGTCCTGCCCCCTCCCCTGACATCAGTCTGAAGAAGGGTCTCGACCCAAAACGTCATCAATTCCTTCTCTCCAGAGATGCTGCCTGACCTGCTGAGTTACTCCAGCATTTTGTGTCTACCTTCGATTTAAAGCAGCATCTGCAGTTCTTCCCCCCCCCCCCCCCCCCCCACACACACACACACACACACACACACACACACACACACACACACACACACACACACACACACACACACACACACACACACACACACACACACACACACACACACACACATATATATAGAGTGTAAGAAAATAACTGCAGATGCTGGTACAAATCAAAGTTACTCCAGCATTTTGTGATATATATATATATATATGTGTGTGTGTGTGTGTGTGTGTGTGTGTGTGTGTGTGTGTGTGTGTGTGTGTGTGTGTGTGTGTGTGTGTGTGTGCGTGTGTATATGTATGTATAATGGCAACTGTTGATGTAAACATTTAACAATAAAGATTATTGGTGAAGCAGGCTCAAGAAGCCAAGTGGCCCATTACTGCTCATATTTCTTATGTTCTTAAAAATGAAACTCTTCTGTGCAAGTTGTGTATGGCAGCATCCCTGCTGTTTAATTAGTCAAATGCACTCATTGCCTGCTATCAAACCTCTACTATCAACATGAATGAATGCAGTTAAGCACCACTGTCGTGTGCTTTGTTTCTCAGGTTGGCTCAGCGGGCGAGAAGCATTTAAAACATGTAATGACATTTATAAACCTTCACTGTATCTCATCTCAATGCCAGGCTTAATGAGAAACACTTTTATTTACCGTTCAAAGGAAAAGAGTTTTAAGTTGATGCAGATGTTTTCAGGTTGTATACCTCCCCTCACCATGCCTCTGTGCTGGACCAGACAAGCTCCAGGTTTCATGGTCCCACATTTCCCCTTGTGAAAATGACTCAAGTTGTTTTGGGGATAGTAGTTGTCCAGTTTATAATGAGCTACGAGCGAAGCAAGTTGCATTATTTCAACGAGGCAGGTCTTGAGGTGACACCACTATTTATCAGCGCTATGCGCAGGGTGGCAGTCGGGGGGGGGGGGAGTGTCAACATCTGTTTGCTGTGTGAGCCACGTCTACACATGCCAGCTCCTGCACCTACTGTGCATTCACACCGGGGGAATACATGTCTAGACTTGGCGTTCCCTGTTGTGCGTGCACATTATTGCACACCGCATTCAGTGTGATCTGCTCATGATTGAGTGTGAGCTCCTGTGCGCTAACAGCGCAGCCAGATGTGGGTGAGTTAACAATCTTCGTTCTGCTTCCCCTGGGTGAAAACGGTAAGTTGCCCACATCTGCCGTTGAGCAGCGGCGTCGTTATGTCCAACGTTGTCATGGGGTCGTCAAACCCTCGACTTCCTCCTTACGGAACCGGGCGGCCAAATATTCCAAAGGTGGGACCATCGACTTTTGCCGTTTCTCCGGAAGAAAATGGACAGAATTCCAAAGTACGATTCCCTCACCGCTGGTGAATGTCCAGGGAAATTCCGTAATGCGGAGCAATAAACAAATGATTTGCCTTATTTGGACACCATGGTCTAGCTGTCAGATTATAAGCAGATAGGACGTTAAAAAATGCGCTGATGTCAAAACATGGTGAAGAAGTTAGAACCCCATGAAATAGGAAGAGTATTTAATTTATTAGTTACCACATGTGCAAAATTCTTAAAATTAGAACTGGCGGCAATGATAAGGAGGGAGTCGGTGCTTGCATGACCTCTGACTTTACATCGGATCGCAAAATAGTTGTTATTCCAGTAACTTCAATTCCACTATGATAACATCAGTCATTCCTGCCCTGTACAGACAGTTCGATGAGCTAACAAATAGTTCAAGGATACTCACGATGCTGTGTTAATGTCACATTAAGGCTCTTATCATTGGGAACATTCTTTACTCAAAAACCCCTGCCATCGCTTAACACATGGCCACTGACAAAGATTTCACTTCGCACAGCGGGTTCAAGTATTTATATAGATCTGGAATTAAAAAAGCTGGAATCAGGAAGAGTGACCATTAAACCCCCAGCTTGTCAAAACAAAAATGCATCTGATTCACTGAAACCCTTCTCAAATTTGGCTTCTATGTGACTCCAGACCACATCCATGTGACTGACTCTTAACTCTCTCACCATTAGGAAAAACAATAAATACTGGTAATGGCAGCAACATCACATCACAGGAACGAATAAAAATGTTATGGATTCTTAACACATGATTGTTAACCCGACGAGAATTACCTTTCCATATCTCCAACTTCCCTCTCCCTTGACTCTCAGTCTGAAGAAGGATCTCGACCTGAAACATCACCCATTCCTTCTCTCCAGAGATGCTGCCTGAGTTGCCTCAACATTTTGTGTCTACTGATATGTCTAAGTTATGTGTAATGAGTCACTGTTCACTTCACTGTCCAACCTGTTTTGTTATTGTGTTTCCTTTCTGTAACCTGCTCCAATACAGGTACACAACTAATTAACAGAGGCTTTACACTCGAGTCTTGGGTTCAGCCATTTTAATTCAGGAACTCCTTGGCTACTGCCTCATGGGTACCAAGGAGTTCCTGGATTAAAATGGCTGAACACAATAACAAAACAGGTTGGGCAAAGGCCGAAGACGAAAAGACAACAGTGAAGTGAACAGTGACTCATTACACATAACTCCTTGGCTACTGCACCACAGAGCGCGTTATTACCACAACATCCCCCCTTTATTTACAAAACAGATATGTACAGGAACTTTACATGTATAGCAATAAATTAAATTCTTCCGTGGCATCTTATTTCACTGAGTCCAACATGTCTCCAACAGTCTATTTTCCCACATGCCTTTGACAATCCATTTCCGTGGTAGCTACCAAATTCTCCTCCCTTGGATCTGCGACAGTTCAGTGCTCGTAATTATCTAAACTTTGAACAACACATGTCTGGTTCCTCATTCCTTTTCCCTTTTTTATTTATTAATTTGTTTGTTTATTTACTGCTACTCGTGCCAGGTGTTGGTGTGTTGCGAAAAGCTAGTATGCTCAGGTAAGGGTCAGCTCCGGCAGCCTCAGACTTCCTCAGCAATGACTTCGCAACTTTCACACTGCTCTCCGCCTTTCCATTACTCTGTGAATAATAGGGTGATGCGCTCATATGTTCAAACTGCCACTTCTTGGTAAATCTCTTGAACTCCTCAGCTGTGAACTGTGGCCCATTATCTGTGATGAGCTGATCTGGTATTCCATATCTTGCGAACTGGCCTTTGATTTTATGGATGACATTCACTGCCAGTGTTTTCTCTAGATAGTCTATTTCCCAAATATCCTGAGAAATAGTCCACAGTGACCAAATAGTTCCTTCCATTCAAGTGGAACAAATCTGCACCCACCTTCGCCCATGGCCTCTCTGGAATCTCATGGGAATGCAGTGTTTCTTTTGGTTGCTCTTTCCCTTGAGCTTGACATGTCTCACATTTCTGTACGAAGTCCTTGATTTCTGCACTCATTCCGGGCCAGTGCAGACATTCTCTTGCCCTTCTTACACAGCCATTCACACCAATGTGGGAATCATGTACTCGTGTGAGCATGTCGGGTCTCCTGGCTTTAGGAATGATTACTCTCTCTCCCCTAAATATGAGGCCATCTCCAACACTCAGCTCGTCCCTCACATGGAAATAGGAGATAAGTTCTGGGTCAACCTCCTTCTTGTTCTCTGGCCTGCCTCGTTTGATCACCTCTTGCATAGTCTTTTCTGTTGCATCCTTTATCCATTTAGCAGAGGCTGTGCTATTGGGATGTGCCTTGCCAGGTTTACAGTCTCCAGTTCTCTCATGGTCTTGTCCGTCTTGCCAGTCTGAATATATGCTCTGCTCAACGTGTCTGCAAGCTGCATCTCCTTCCCTGGTCTGTATCTTATTGTCACATCATAGGTCTGCATCCTCACCAGCATCCTCTGCAATCTCTTTGGTGCCCGATGAAGTGGTTTTGTGGTGATTATCTCCAGTGGCTTATGGTCTGACTGCACATTCACTGGCCCTCCATATGTGTACACATGGAACCTCTCTAGACCAAACATCACTGCCAGCAATTATTTTTCTATTTGTGCATATCTGGTCTCCGCATCCGTCAGGGCCCTGCTGGCATAGGCAACTGGATGGCCCTCCTGCATCAGCGCCGCACCAAGTCCAGTTTCTGACGCGTCGGCTTGTACTGTCAGCTCCTAGCAGTTACTAGCTTCTTTATGTCCATCACCGCCCTGTCATGCACCTGTGCCCACCACCAAACTACATCCTTCTGTGTCAGCTTGCGTAGCGATTCACATAGGTCGCTTAATCCAGGAAGGAATTTGCTCAAGTAGTTAACAAACCCAATAAATCGCTGAACTCCTTGGACATCCGTTGGGTTAGGCATCTGTAGCACTGCTTCTACCTTCCCTGGATCTGGTTTCAGTCCTGCAGCAGAGACTCTATGCCCTATGAAAGTGACTTCCTTCACCTTCAGCTTTGCCTTCTCTATGTTCAGCTTCAGGTGACGGTCACGACATCTCTCCATCAGAGCTTTAACCTTCCTGTCATGGTCTCTTTCTGCTTCCTCTGCCGTTTTTCCTTTCCCAAACACTAGGATGTCGTCAGCAACAGACCTCACTCCTTCCAGGCCCTCCAGCACTTGGTTCTGTCATCGCTGGAACTCCTCAGGGGCCGTGGGCAGACCAAACGGCATGCGTCTCTACCTATATCTACCATATGGTGTGTTAAATGTCGTAAGCTGGGAACTCTCATCATCCAGCTCCACATGCCAAAACCCATTCTTGGCATCAAACGTGCTAAAGACCTTGGCATCATTCAGGTCGGTGAGGACATCTTCGATCGTCGTCATTGGGTAATGACTTCTTTTAAGCCCCTTGTTCAGATCCCTCGGGTCTAAACACACTCTCAACTTCCCATTGGGCTTTTCTACACACACAAGGCTGGATACCCATGGTGTGTGGGTCCCTACTGGGGCAATTATTTCCGCTTCTGTCAGTCTGCCTAACTCCTCTTTCAGCTTACTCCGTAAGGCTACAGGGATTCTTCGTGGTGGGTGGATCACCGGCGTTATGCTGTCAGCTACCAGCAGATGGTACTTGCCCTCAAATTTACCTGTCCCTTCAAACACATCAGCATACTCCGCTATCAATCTTTCCTTGCTCAGAGGGATTTCACTGCCACTCAGTGTCATTATGTTCTCTGTACAAACTGAGATGAGCCCCATCTGCTGGGCTGCCCTGCCTCCCAGGATTGGAATGCAGTCTTCCTCCAGGACTACAAACTCTACTTTGTATTTCCTTCCATTCTTCGGGTTCACCAGTCTCATCGTGCTTTCCCCCAAGAGGCATCACTGTCGTATTGTTGTACATGGACAATACTTGCTTGGTTTCATCCACATCATTTGCATACATCTTAGGAATGATGTTACATGTGGCTCCACTGTCCACCTGGAATTTTACTTCCTTCCCTTTCAGCATCATGGTCGCAAAGATTTTCTTTTGGGAATTGAGTCTCCTCAACTCCTGTGCACACTTTCTGCTTTTCCTGCTGCTGGTTGCAGTTCCATTGTGTGAATTTCATCAACCTCTTGACTGTCATCATACTCATCACTGGAACTCTCCACTTCCACCACTGCATGCACAGGTTTTTTCCCTTTCTTTTCTTTCTTCTGCTGCCCCTGCTTTTCCGTGCACTGTGAGGCGAAATGATCTTTCTGATGGCATTTGAAACACTCCCTGCCATATGCCGGACATTTCTCCTTCTTTCTCTCATGTTTGTATCCACAGTATTTGCACTCTATGGTTGGCTGGTATCGTTTCCCCTCCTGTCTCACTGCACAGACATCTTGTCGCTGGTCCCCTAACAGGACATCAACTCTGGCCTTGGCCAGCACCGAAGCCTGGCATGCCTTCACACACTTTTCTAAGTCAAGTGAGGTTTCTCGGAGAAGTCTTTCCCGTAGCATGTCATCCCTTATGCCGCATATTATTCTGTCACGTATCAGTGAATCCTTCAACTCTCTGAAACCGCAATGAGCTGCCAAGAGCTTCAGTTCTATTAAGCCCTTGCAGGTCAAGGGCAGCTCAAATCAAAAGTCTCCCCTCTCTCTTGGCTCTTCGTAAAGAATCTATACCTGTCGGTGGTCTCGTTCCTCACGGGTTGACAATGCTGTTCGAAAGCATCAAGAGCCTGCTCTAGCGTAACTTCTTGTACGTTGCCCTCCGGCGTCCGTGTCTCTAGCGTTTGGTAGAGCTCTTTCCCTTGCGGTCCAACTAGGTACATTAGCAGTTTCCTCAATGTCTTGTCATCCTTCCCTTCCATGCTCAAATCAACATGGAGCTCAAACTCCTCCCTCCATTGTCTCCACTCCATTGGCAGGTCCCTTGCCTCAAAATTCATTTGCCTAGCGGGCTTTAGCTGATCCATGTTCTTGATAAATCCACCCCTCTATCGATGGATCAATGTAGGCCGCACAATCGTCTCTCGGTAGTACTTACACAAACATCGTCCGCTGTTGCCGTACACCCAATCAACTCTCGACTAATCCTGAAACAGGCCCCGTTCTGACACCATGTTTTGTTATTGTGTTTCCTTTCTGTACCCTGCTCCATTACAGCTACACAACTAATTAACAGAGGTTTTACACTCGAGTCTTGGGTTCAGCCATTTTAATTCAGGAACTTCTTGGCTACTGCCTCATGGGTATTATATCCTCGGTACTGCGCCTTTCAAAATACCTCCCTCACCTGCATCCACCTATCACTCACCAGGCTTTGTCCTGCCGCTCTTCCCTTCCAGTTTTCTCCCCCCCCTCTCCACCCCCCCCCCTCCACCCCCCCCCCCCCCCCTCCCTCACCCCACCACAATCAGTCTGAACTAAGGGCCCTGACTTGAAACGTCACCTATCCACGTTCTCCAGAGATGCTGCCTGACCCGCTGAGTTACTCCAGCACTTTGTGTCTCTCGTTTAATATAGTGTTGAATCTAAAAGATTAGAAAGTGCTAAATGTCAAGATTTTCTACTGTTCCTAGAACATAGGTGGAGCTTCACTGGAACAGAGTAAGAGACTAGGGCAGGGAAATTAGAATGGGAGTAGAAAGAGAGTTAAAATAGCAATACCAAAGATCAAAATCAACTGAATCTGCAGTTAATCTCCACACATTGTGTGCAATGTATACAATATAATAAATAAAGTAGTACCAATAGAATGCTGTTTACTGCCCTCTGAAAGGCTTTGCTAATCATTCAGTCATCTAAATCCCGCAATATAAATCCCTAATATAAATAAAGCTGATTAGACCACCCAGCACTGGCTACGAAAAAATCACACCCAGCCCAGGAATTTTTGCAAAGTGAACCTCTTATTAAATCTGAGGACGAATATCGGAGTTGAGAGAGCTATTGTATAGCAGAACTACTACTGACTATCCCACGCCCAATGTTGCACTGGATGGCCGAAAGATCAGCAACAAATTTCTCAAAGTGGCACGGTGGCGTAGAGGTAGAGTTGCTGCCTTACAGCGCCAGGGACCCGGGTTCTGTTTCTGTTCTGTTTCTCTTTTCTGCTGCACAACGGCCAACAGCTGGGCTATCTCGTGCAGGTTTCGCTCGCGTGGGTACCGGTTGCAAAAAGGTCAGTTAGATTTTTATGTGGGCAAGTTTGGTGAGATGATCCATGTCCAAGTTGTCGAACTGTGACTTGAAGAGTGGCAAGGTTGGTACACATCTGGTGGTGTCGGGAAGGATGTTCCACTCTGGGACAGTCCATGGATATAGTGACTGTAGGTAGCTATTCTTGTTTGCTCTAGCTATTTTTGTTTGCTTTGATCCTGGCTACTGGTGCTGTCTGCATGGAGTTTGTACGTTCTCCCCTTGACCTGCGAGGGCTTTCTCCGGGTGCTCCGGTTTCCTCCCACACTCCAAAGACTTACAAAGACAAGCAGGGTAATTGGCTTGGTATAGTTGTGCGTTGTCCCTCGTGTGCGTAGTATAGTGTTAGTTTGCAGGATCGCTGGTCGGCGCGGAATCGGTGGGCCGAAGGGCCTGTTTCCACGCTGTATCTCTAAACCAAACTAAAAGTTTCCTATTATTTTCCCTGAATATGTCTCATTGCATCATTCATGGTGAGCTAGTGGGTAAACAGAGAGGAGAAAGTCTAAACATCAAGTCATACATGGGGAAGGAGGCCTCTTCATGATACCAATCATTGCCCACCACAATCTTGTGTATCTTAAAGCAGCTATGGAAAAGAATTGGGATCGACCAATGACTCATTAGTGCTCCCAAAACACTAAGTAGTTTATGTCTTAACGTGGGGGGTAAGCCAATTTATTTATCAAAAGGGACGCCTTGGTAAACATAGATTGGGAGTTTCTACTTGCACTTAAGTCTAGAGCTGCACAGCGGAAAACATTCAAAGAGAAATAGCAAGAGTTCAAGGCCAACATGTTTCTGTAAAGGGAAGAGGCTGGGGTAATAGGTTTGGTGAACTCAGGGTATCTAGGGATATTGAAGTGTGGTTATCGAGGAAAACGGGGGCTTATCTCAGATGAGAATAGGCAAAGAAAGTGTACAAATTAATGAGAGGAATAAATCGCGTAGATGCACAAAATCTCTTGCCCAGAGTAGGGGAATTGAGGACATAGGTTCAAAGTGAAGGGGAAAAGATTTAATAGGAATCTGAGGGGTAACCTTTTCAAACACAGGGTGGTGGGTGTATGGAACAAGCTGCCAGAGGGGGGAGTTGAGGCTGGGACTATCCCAACGTTTAAGAAACAGTTAGACATGGATAGGACAAGTTTGGAGGGGATATGGATCAAGTGCAGGCAGGTGAGCCTAGTGTAGCTGGGACATGTTGGCCGGTGTGGGCAAGTTGGGCCGAAGGGCCTGTTTCAACACTGCATCACTCTATGACTCTATGACTCTATGAGAACCAGCGAACTATTGATGGGGGAGTCCCAGCATCAATTCAAAAAGAAAATTAGGAAAGTTAGGTTGTTGATATTGTGGAAGTTGTTTGAGGCACCTGAGAAATATAGATATTGTAAGTATCTGGAATGCACTGACTGAGAGAGTGATTGAAGCTGGGTCATTGGCAACATTTAAAAAGTTTCCACCTGGGCACTTGAATTGCTCAGACAAAGAGAGCTATGGACCAAGTGCAGAGAGATGGGATTAAATCGCAAGGGTGCCCAGTGTATAGCTGAGGCGAGTTAGGCCAAATGCCATTTCCACATTGTATTGCTTAGACTAAAAAATGTCTTTAACGCTCCTTTAGGAAGGGGACGATGAGGAATTTCTTTAGTCAGAGGGTGGTGAATCTATGCAATTCATTGCCACAGAAGGCTGTGGAAGCCAAGTCAATGGATATTTTTAAGGCAGAGGTAGATAGATTCTTGATTCGTACAGGTGTCAGGGGTTATGGGGAGATGGCAGGAGAATAGGGTTCAGAGGGAGAGATAGATCAGCCATGATTGAATGGCGGAGTAGTCTTGACAACAGGGCCGAAAGGCCTAATTCTGCTCCAATCACTCATGAATTTATAAATATGGGATTAAATCGCAAGGGTGCCTAATGTACGGCAGAGGTGAGTTAGGCCGAATGCCCTGTTTCCATGTTGTATGAGTCTATGGTTCTATGACTTAGGGGTGGATTAAACTTGAGGAGTTGGTATAGAGATAAAGGCTGCAATACCCCAAAGAGTAAATCCTGACTGTGTGAGGATACTTAACTTATCTCCAAAGCAGCCGGCAGACACGGAAGCTAAAGTAGGCCACGGATTAACCCAGAAATGTGGGCTATTTAAAATGGTTTTGGCAGCCACCATATGAGCATTAAAAGATTTGTATCTGGATTGTTTCCATAAGGTTGATTTTCCATGAATTAATTTGATATGATTTTTGGGATGTCGGTCAGTAGCCAAGCCTGGATTAGACACCTTTTATATCCCACTTTCTGATGTCTGGTGAATCTGAATGTGGGCGTCATATGAATTATTCTAGTTGACAAAAATGACAAAAAGATTTTATACAGAAAAATATTATTGAACTGGGATGGTTGGACTGTTGGTATGTTTACGCGCAACCATTGGTATGGTTGTGGTTTTGGTGAAATCAGAACACTTTAAGAGGGTTTAAATGGTTAGAACGTTTATTGGGGTGTCCAGAGGTTAGAGAAAGGGTAACATAAAAGAAAATTAATCTTTCAATGGTTCAATGGTTCTTTATTATCACGCGTGCCACGATACAGTGAAATTCCCTTTTTGCATTCATTTCTGTAAATTATTACCGTACATGAATGCACTTCCAGATTAAGTACAAAGTATGTAGAAACAGCCCACTGAGAGCATATACAAGAATCGCCAGATTTTGGCACCATTTTTAAAATCCAAGATGGAGTTGGCCATAAAGGCCCGTGTTGCCATCGTCACCTCCTTCCGCATTGTCCCGCGAGCCGTTGTCCCTCTCCTCGTCTGGCCACCGCCAGCCTTCATACCTTGAGAGACCCCCAGCACCTTGAGAGACCCCCAGTTCTTCTTACCGGCCCTTTGTCCTTGTGTCTTCCATCATCGCCGACTCCCTCCTCCATCCGCCCTCCTCTCCGGTTCTCCGGCCCTGGGGGGCAGGCATGAGCAGGGGCCAGGTTGGGAGGCATCTCTCTTCTGGCGGGTTTCGCGGTGGGTGAGCCGGGCCTGGTGCTCACGGCCCAGGCCCGACAAACCTTTCTGCCGCGCAGCCTGTAATATACAAATGGAAAAGTTGGAAAGGTAGTAAATTGGCAGTGATAGGGAGAGTGTGGAGAAACTAGCTATCATGGTATCTCGTGGTCATTTTCAACATGTCAGCTCTGGGTGTGGAGGGTTGAGCCATTTACTCTGCCACCCTCGTGTGTGCGGGTAAGGTGCAGCCAGGAGAGCGCTTAGAGGTCGATGCTCAGGTTGAGAGAGAAAGAGAGGGGGGGGAGGGGAGAATTGTGCAAACCTATCTTGTGAGGTTGACTCTCGCCCTCCAGAGAACAAGCTGAATCAAGAGCTAATAGAGTGATCTTCGGCCAAACGTGTCCACACCAACCAACATGCCCCATCTACACTAGTCCGACTTGCCTGCATTTGAACCATATCCCTCTAAACCTGTCCTATCCATGTGCCTGTTTAATTGCTCTTTAAACTGCAATAGTCCCTGCCTCAACTACCTCCTCCGGCAGCTTGTTCCATACACCCACCACCCTTTGCATGTACAAGTTACCCCTCAGATTCCTATAAATTCTTTCCCACTTCAGCCTACATCTATGCCCTCTGGTTCTCAATTTACCTGCTCTGGGCAAGAGACTCTGCGTCCACCCGATCTATTCCTCTCACGATTTTCTACTCTTCTGTAAAATCATCCCTCCACCTTCTGCGCTCCAGGGAATAGAATCCCAGACTGCTCAACCTAATGGCATGTTGGACTTCATAACAAGACGATTTGAGTATAGGAGTAAAGAGTTCCTTCTGCAGTTGTACAGGGCCCTGGTGAGACCACATCTGGCGTATTGTGTGCAGTTTTGGTCTCCTAATTTGAGGAAGGACATCCTTGCAATTGAGGCAGTGCAGACTAGGTTCACAAGGTTAATCCCCGGGATGGCGGGACTGACATATGAGGAAAGATTGGAAAGACTGGGCTTGTATTCACTGGAATTTAGAAGGATGAGAGGGGATCTTATAGAATGGTGTAAAATTATAAAAGGACTGGACAAGCTAGATGCAGGAAAAATGTTCCCAATGTTGGGGGAGTCCAGAACCAGGGGCCACAGTCTAAGAACAAAGGGGCGGCCATTTAAAACTGAGATGAGAAAAAACATATTCACCCAGAGAGTTGTGAATTTGTGGAATTCTCTGCCACAGAAGGCAGTAGAGGCCAATTCAGTGGATGAATTTAAAAGAGAGTTAGATAGAGCTCTAGGGGCTAGCGGAATCAAGGGTTATGGGGAGAAGGCAGGCAGGGGTTACTGATTGTGGATGATCAGCCATGATCACGATGAGTGGTGGTGCTGGCTCGAAGGGCCAAATGGCCTCCTCCTGCAACTATTTTCTGTTTCTATGTTTCTATGTAACCTCTCCCTATAGCTCACACCCTGTGCACGTGGGATGCCTGTGATCTGTATTTCATTCAAAGCAGTAATAAATCCAGTTCAAATGAATTATTTTCATGGAAATACACACTTAAAATGAAGAATTTTTCTGTCACTGGTTTCTTGGAAAAAAAAATCTTATAAAGACCATTTACTTATTTCATGTCAGCACGGGATAGCTTCACTTGTTCCTGGTTACAATCATGCCTCACGACCTGTCAACTAGTCTGGCGCTTTACTAACACTCCAATTCCTCTGGCAGTTCTTTATAGGCCACTTTTAATGGGCTGGATTATGCTTGGTTTGGGTACTGTTCCTCTGGCTGCAATCAACATTAGCAGCTCCGCTGTTTCCCGTTGAGTTTAAGACCCATCCCCGCTGACTGCCCCGTGGCGCAAAGTGGTGGCTACAAGCAGGGCCGTTTTTACAGCATTATGGGCTCCCGGGCAAAGCAGTGTACTGGGGCCCCCACCGTTACTCTCCCCCACCCCCCTTTCCCTACCAGCCCCCCCCTGTCGTGCCGGCAAAAAGCACTTACCGAAAAGCACTTAGCGATGGACTTAGGGTGCTACATTGTTGCAAAAGCACTTACAGATCGCTGTGAGAAGCTCTTAGTGACCGAAAATGTTGCGAAAAAAGCACTTATTGAACCTACATTTTTAAAGTAGTATTTATTTATTGCAAGTCACTTAACATACACAGATCAGCATGAGGCCCCTATGCTCGTGGGCCCCCGGGCAAGTGCCCATCAGGCCCATGCGTTAAGAACGCCCTGGCTACAAGCAGTAACTAGGCCTCAGGTGATGGAGTATTGCGTGCAGTTTTGGTCTCCTAATTTGAGGAAGGACATTCTTGTTATTGAGGGAGTGCAGCGTAGGTTCACCAGGTTGATTCCCGGGATGGCAGGACCAACATATGATGAAAGAATGGGTCGACTGGGCTTGTATTCACTGGAATTTAGAAGGATGAGAGGGGATCTCATAGAAACATATAAAATTCTGATGAGATTGGACAGGCTAGATGCAGGAAATATGTTCCCGAAGTTAGGGGAGTCCAGAACCAGAGGTCACAGGGCGGAATGGTGGCACAGCGGTAGAGTTGCTGGCTTACAGCGAATGCAGCGCCGGAGACTCAGGTTCGATCCTGACTACGGGTGCCGTCTGTACGGAGTTTGTACGTTCTCCCCGTGACCTGCGTGGGTTTTCTCCGAGATCTTCGGTTTCCTCCCACACTCCAAAGACGTACGGGTATGTAGGTTAATTGGCTGGGCAAATGTAAAAATTGTCCCTAGTGGGTGTAGGAGTGTTAGTGTGCGGGGATCGCTGGGCGGCATGGACCCGGTGGGCCGAAGGGCCTGTTTCTGCGCTGTATCTCTAAATCTAAACTTTAATGATTTAAGAATAAGGGGTAGGCCATTTAGAACTGAGATGAGGAAAATCTTTTTCAGTCAAAGAGTTGTAAATCTAGTGGAGTTATCTGCCACAGAAGGCAGTGGAGGCCGATTCACTGGATGTTTTCAAGAGTGAGTTAAATATAGCTCTTAGGGCTAACGGAATCATGGGATATGGGGAGAAAGCAGGAACGGGGTACTGATTTTGGAAGATCAGCCATGATCATATTGATTGGCAGTGCTGGCTCGAAGGACCTACTCCTGCACCTATTTTCTATATTTCTATGTTTACTGGGTCTCTGAACGTAGAACATCCTGACAGCGCCTAGATATTGTGTTCAGTTCTGGGCACCATGTTTTTGGAAAGATGTTGTGAAACTGGAAAGGGTACAGAGAAGATTTATGAGGATGTTGCCAGGACTAGAGGGTGTGAGCTATAGAGAGGTTGAGCAGGCTGGGACTCTATTCCCTGGAGCGCAGGAGGATGAGCGGTGTTCTTATAGAGGTGTATAAAATCATGGGAGAAATAGATCGGGGAGATGCAAAGAGTCTCTTGTCCAGAGTAAATGAATCGAGGACCAGAGGACATAGGTTCAAGGTGAAGGGGAAAAGATTTAATAGGAATCTGAGGGCTAACGTTTTCACACAAAGGGTGGTGGGTGTGTGGAACAAGCTGCCAGAAGAGGTAGTTGAGGCTGGGGCGATCCTAACGTATAAGAAGCGGTTAGACAAGTACATGGATAGGACAGGTTTGGAGAGATGTAGACCAAGTGCAGGCAGGTGGGACTAGTGTAGCCGATACATGTTGGCTGGTGTGGGCAGGTTGGGCTGAAGGACCTGTTTCCACTCTGTATCACTCTATGACTCTATGACATGCACTACTTCGGGACAGCACGGTGGGGCAGCAGTAGACTTGCCGCCTTACAGCGCCAGAGTCCGGCGAAGGTCGTAGCCTCAGAATTAAAGGCCGTTCCTTTAGGAAGGAGATGAGGAGGAATTTGTTTAGTCAGAGGGTGGTAAATCTGTGGAATTCTTTGGCACAGAAGGCTGTGGAGGTCAAGTCTGTGGATATTTTTAAGGCAGAGATAGATATATTCTTGATTAGTACGGGTATCAGGGGTAATGGGGAGAAGGCAGGAGAATTGGGTTAGGAGGGAAAGATAGATCAGCCATGATTGAATGGCGGAGTAGACATGTTCGGCTGAATGGCCTAATTCTGCTCCTATCACTTATGACCTTATGACCCGGTTTCAATCCTGACTACGGGTGGTGTCTGTATGGAATGTTGGCCTTCATAACAAGAGGAGTTCAGTATAGGAGCAAAGAGGTCCTTCTGCAGTTGTACAGGGCCCTAGTGAGACCACACCTGGAGTACTGTGTGCAGTTTTGGTCTCCAAATTTGAGGAAGGATATTCTTGCTATTGAGGGCGTGCAGCGTAGGTTTACTAGGTTAATTCCCGGAATGGCAGGACTGTCATATGTTGAAAGACTGGAGCGACTAGGCTTGTATACACTGGAATTTAGAAGGATGAGAGGGGATCGTATCGAAACGTATAAGATTATTAAGGGGTTGGACACGTTAGAGGCAGGGAACATGGTCCCAATGTTGGGGGAGTCCAGAACAAGGGGGCCACAATTTAAGAATAAGGGGTAGGCCATTTAGAACTGAGATGAGGAAAAACTTTTTCAGTCAGAGAGTTGTGAATCTGTGGAATTCTCTCCCTCAGAAGGCAGTGGAGGCCAATTCTCTGAATGCATTCAAGAGAGAGCTAGATAGAGCTCTTAAGGATAGTCAGGGTGTATGGGGAGAGGGCAGGAATGGGGTACTGATTGAGAATGATCAGCCATGATCACATTGAATGGCGGTACTGGCTCGAAGGGCCGAATGGCCTCCTCCTGCACCTATTGTCTATTGTTTATTGTTTTTACTTAAAACTGGAGAAAATGCTGCCTGAGTTACTCCAGTGCGTTGTGTTTTGCTCGTGGTTCCAGGCATCTGCGGTTCCTCGAGTCACTCTGAGCAGTTTATGTCAGGCTTGAGATTTTATTTCAATTTACAGGAGACGGGAGATGCTGGCAAAGATGGCATCCCTAGCTTTCCCTGAACCCTCAGCCTGACCGGACTGCTCTTTAGAAATCTCACGCCCAGCTGTTATACAGGACAATCCAACCCACAATATTGATGCAGTTTTAGTCGTTCCCTTCATCTAGGGTGGCACGGTGGCACAGTGGTAGAGTTGCTACCTTATAGCGCCAGAGACCCGGGTTCGATCCTGACTATGGGTGCTCTCTGTACAGAGTTTGTACGTTCTCCCCGTGACCGCCTGGGTTTTCTCCCAGTGCTCCGTTTTCCTCCAACACTCCAAAGACGTGCACATTTGTACGTTAATTAGCAAATGGTAAGTAAATGGTAAATATTGACCCTAGTGGATAGAGTAGTGTTAGCGGGTGGGGATCGCTGGTTGGTGCAGACTCGATGGGCCGAAGGGCCTGTTTCCGCGTTATGTCTCTAAACTAAATTAAACTAAACAAATATTATCTTTCCTACTTTTGGGATGAGAAGGGAGATTTATAGTTGATTACAGGAAATCCTGACCTTAACATGTCTGGCGAGATGAAGTTATCCATATGTCATATCATATCATATATATACAGCCGGAAACAGGCCTTTTCGGCCCACCAAGTCCGTGCCGCCCAGCGATCCCCGCACATTAACACTATCCTACACCCACTAGGGACAATTTTTACATTTACCCAGCCAATTAACCTACATACTTGTACGTCTTTGGAGTGTGGGAGGAAACCGAAGATCTCGGAGAAAACCCACGCAGGTCACGGGGAGAACGTACAAACTCCTTACAGTGTAGCACCCGTAGTCAGGATCGAACCTGAGTCTCCGGCGCTGCATTCGCTGTAAAGCAGCAACTCTACCGCTGCGCTACCGTGCCGCCCTTATGGTACAGTAAGTTTCTATCAAGTTGTTCTAACACAGGAAGAATCAAAGACACTCCATCCTTTTCTTCCTCCGAAGTAAACCAACGTGGCTAATCCACATACCTGCCCGCAAGTTGTGCCCAGAACTGGACACAATGTCTTGAGGCTGTCAGGATGTTCTAGGCCCAGAGACCCAGTAAAACAGAGGAACATAGAAACATAGAAAATAGGTGCAGGAGTAGGCCATTCGGCCCTTCGAGCCAGCACCACCATTATGGCCGAGCATCCACAATCAGTACCCCGTTCCTGTTTTCTCCCCATATCCCTTGATTCCATTATCCCTAAGAGCTGTATCTAACTCTCTCTTGAAAACATCCAGTGAATTGGCCTCCGCTGCCTTCTGTGGCAGAGAATTCCACAGATTCACAACTCCCTGGGTGAAAAAGTTTCACCTCATCTCAGTCCTCAATGGCCTACCCCTTATTCTGAAACTGTGACCCCTGTTTTTGGACTCCCGCAACATGGGGAACATTTTTCCTGCATCCATCATGTCCAATCCCTTAAGAATTTTATACACTCTCACTTTGCACACTGTCACCTAACATCATGGTACACATTCTCACCTTACACACGAGAGCGGATGAACTCACTGCTGATTTTGCCATCTCTCCTTTAAGAGGTGCTGGGTGCTTTGAAGTAGCAGCAGCCACCCATGATGTTACTTAACATAGTGGGCTGCTTGTGTATAACAGTCTATCTGTAACATAATAAATAAGCAAGGGTTAATTGTATACCATGATACTTCTGACTGATATTCAATTCATTCCTAATGTGATTCCCAATAGGGTGACACGGTGGCGCAGCAGTAGAGTTGCTGCCTCACAGCGCTTATAGCGCCAGAGACCCGGGTTTGATCCCAACTACGGGTGCTGCCTGTATGGAGTTTGTACGTTCTCCCCGTGACCACGTGGGAATTCTCCAAGATCTTCGGTTTCCTCCCAGACTCCAAAGAGGTACGGGCTTGTAGGTTAATTGACTTGGTGTAAGTGTCAATTGTCCCTGTTTCCAGAACCTGTTTCTGCGCTGTACCTTTAAACTAAACTAAACTAAACTATTGCACTCATCTGAACCACCGTGCGATGCACATCCTCACATATCATTAAAAACTAGTGCAGAGGTCTAAACCCTCCACACTTTGGAAGCATTTCCTCTATCGTCTTTTCAGATACAGCGCGGAAACAGGCCTTTTCGGCCCACCAAGCCCGCGCCGCCCAGCGATCCCCGCACACTAACACTATTAACACTATCCTACACACACTAGGGACAATTTTTACATTTACCCAGTCAATTAACCTACATACCTGTATGTCTTTGGAGTGTGGGAGGAAACCGAAGACCTCGGAGAAAGCCCACGCAGGTCACGGGGAGAACGTACAAACTCCCTACAGTACAGCACCCGTAGTCAGGATCGAACCCGAGTCTCCGGCGCTGCATTCGCTGTAAAGCAGCAACTCTACCGCTGCGCTACCGTGCCGCCCTTCGACCGGATCGGCCCGCGAACTGGAGCCCCTCTCCTCGCCCGGCCATCTTTGCGTCCCGGGGTCGCCTTCTGCAGCCGACTTTGAAGAAGCTGGAGGCATCACCCCGGTTCACCCTCCCACCGGCCCTTGCTTCTTGCATCCGACGTCTCCAGCAGCTCCCTCCCGGTTTCGCCAACCAACGGGCCTTCGGGTCATAAGGTCATAAGTGATAGGAACAGAATGAGGCCTTTCGGCCCATCAAGTCTACTCTGCCATTCAATCATGGCTGATCTATCTCTCCCTCCTAACCAAGCCAATTAACCTACAAACATCTTTGGAGTGTGGGAAGAAACCGGAGATCTCGGAGAAAACCCACGCAGGTCATGGGGAGAACGTACAAACTCTGTACAGACAAGCACCAGTAGTCGGGATGGAACCTGGGTCTCTGGCGCTATAAGGCAGTAGCTCTACCACTACGCCACCATCCAGTTTTAGCAGCTGTATTCTCACTTCTGTGTTAGAAGGATATGAGTCTCCAAGCCCACTCCAAAGGGTTGACGACCAAAACATCAGCACTTCAGTAGAGTGCTAGTGGAGAGTTGTACTATTAGAGGTGCCACATTTTACATGAAATGTTAAATCTTACCTGCCCTTCAAGTGGATGTGAAAAATCTCACCGTGATCCAACAAAGGTCCCACAGCATTATTTTGAGTAGAGTGCATCTGGTATATTCAATCGGTGGTTGGGGGAGGTGGCAGTGTGTCTTTCTGTTTACATCTGCACCTCTTAGCAAACCCATCCCTTTACTCCAGAGATGCTGCCTGACCCCTGTGTTACTCCAGCACTCTGTGTCTACCTTACTGCAGGGCCTACTTGGCTCATAAAGTCATCGAGTCAATCTGCACAGAAATAGGCCCTTCAGCCCAACACGTCCACGCCAACCAAGGTGCCCCATCTAAGCTAGTCCCATCTGTCACCACTTGGTCCATATCCCTCTAACTCTTTCCTATCCACGTACCAGTCCAAGTGTCTTTAAAATGTTGCTATTGTACCTGCCTCAACGACCTCCTCTGTGCTCATTCCATATACTCACCATTCACTGAGTGAAAAAAGTTGACTGTCAGGTTCCTCATAGAGTCGTACGATGTTGAAACAGGCCCACTTAGGCCAACCTTGCCCACACTGACCAACATGCCCCATCTACACTAGTCCCACCCGCCTGCATTTGGCCCAGATCCTTCTAAACCTTTCCTATCCTAGTAGCCGACCGTGTCTTTTAAATGTTGTTATCGTACCTGCCTCACGTACCTCCTCTGGCAGCTCATTCCATTCGATCAACACCATCTGAGTGAAAAGAATTGACCCTCTGGTTCCTATTAAACCTATCCCCTATCACCTTAAAAAACAATATCCTCTGGTTCTTAATTCCCTACCCTGGGTAAAAGTAGCCTACAGCTGAAAAAAAAATCTTAATTGACTTTCCCAGCATACACAGAAGGGAGAGGATGTTGAAAGAATGGTGCTCCATCGAGGCTAATCCTGACATTCCCATCCATGCTGACTGGAACAATCTGCTCAACATGGGCCTGAAGTCCCGCAAACCCTTCTGGTCTCCAGCCAAATCCATGGAAGACTTTGACCCCAAGACTGAGTGGCGCAGAGCCTGGAAAGATGCCAACACCAACAACGGAGAGGTCATCGCAGACCCCACAGTGAAACCACTGGGATTTGACCTCCATCGCAAGCAATGGCAAACCCTGAACAGGATCCGCACCCTCCATGCAAGAACAGCCCATCACCTGCACAAGTGGGGGATGACGGACAGCCCTGCTTGCGACTGCAGATATCTGGACCGGACCATCCCACACATCGTGAATGACTGCACACTGAGGCTTTTCCCTGGTGGCATCAAGGCCATCCACCCAGCAACTGCCGCTGCCCTGGCCTGGATGTCTACCCATGACCTACAACTTTAGGCTGTGCACGCCACGCGCAAGAAGAAGAAGATTGGCTGTAAAAGCAGGTTGGGATATTCAAAATGCTGGAGTAACTCAACAGATTAGGCGGCATTTCCGGAGAAAAGGAGTAGGTGACGTTTTGGGTCAAGATCCTTTTTCAGATTGGTCTATCCTTGAGGATATTCAAAGGTCAAAAGGCAATAAATAAACCTGTTTATATTTCATGGTGGCACAGTGGGTTGCTTAGGTTTTTAGGGTGTCACGGTGGCACAGCGGGTCGAGCTACTGCCTTACAGCGCCAGAGACCCGGGTTCGATCCTGACTACGGGTGCTGTCTGTGCGGAGTTTATATCTTCTCCCCATGACCTGTGTGCGTGGGTTTTGCCTGGGACTCCCCGTTTCCTCCCACAATCCAAAGACGTACAGGTTTGTAGGTTAATTGGCTTGGGTAAAATTGTAAATTGTCCCTTGTGTGCATAGGAGAGTGCTAGTGTGCAGGCATCGCTGTTGGTGCGGACTCGATGGGCCGAAGGGCACGTTTCCACGATGTATCTCTAAACTAAACTAAAAAAGGATCCCCCCATGACCTGCGTGGGTTTTCTCCGGGATCTCTGGTTTCCTCCTGTACTCCAAAGACGTACAGGTGTGTAGCTTAATTGGCTTGGTAGAAATGTAAGTTGTCCCTAGTGTGTAGGATAGCAGGGATCGCTGGTCAGTGGGCCGAAGGGCCTGTTTCCATGCTGTATCTCTAATCTAATAGGGTGAGAACAGATTTCAGATGGATTTGTAATTTGATCCTGGCCACAGTGCATCTTTTGACAGCGCTTCCTGGAAAAGATGTGTCGGACAATAGACAATAGACAATAGGTGCAGGAGTATGCCATTCGGCCCCTCGAGCCAGCACCACCATTCAATGTGATCATGGCTGATCATTCTCAATCAGTACCCCGTTCCTGCCTTCTCCCCATACTTCCTGACTCCGCTATCCTTAAGAGCTCTATCTAGCTCTCTCTTGAATGCATTCTGAGAATTGGCCTCCACTGCCTTCTGAGGCAGTGAATTTCACAGATTTACAACTTTCTGACTGAAAAAGCTTTTCCTCATCTTTGTTCTAAATGGCCTACCCCTTATTCTTGACTGTGGCCCCTGGTTCTGGACTCCCCCAACATTGAGAACATGTTTCCTGCCTCTAACATGTCAAACCCCTTAATAATCTTAGTTGTTTCGATAAGATCCCCTCTCATCCTTCTAAATTCCAGTGTATACAAGCCTAGCCGCTCCAGTCTTTCAACATATGACAGTCCCGCCTTTCCGGGAATTAACCTAATAAACCTACGCTGCATGCCCTCAATAGCAAGAATATCCTTCCTCAGATTTGGAGACCAAAACTGCACACAGTACTCCAGGTGCAGTCTTACTCGGGCCCTATACAACGGCAGAAGGGCCTCTTTGCTCCTATACTCAACTCCTCTTGTTATGAAGGCCAACATTCCATTGGCTTTCTTCACTGCCTGCTGTACCTGCATGCTTCCTTTCAGTGACTGATGCACTAGGCACCCAGATCTCGTTGTACGTCCCCTTTTCCTAACTTGACACCATTCAGATAATACTCTGCCTTCTTATTCTTATTCTTACCACCAAAGTGGATAACCTCACAATGATTGACATCCTCCCCGTCTGTCCCGTCCTGGAGGCACTTAGCAAACATGCCAGCGCTGGGGGGAAAAAAAACCCTGCCATTTGCCAGAAAATGCTGCTGTTCATTCACTTTCTTTCTTCTAAACCAGAGATAACATTAGCCAAACGTATAAATATTCCTCCACAGCCTGTTTAAATCATTCCCTCAATCTAAACAAAATGTTTTAACAAGAGCGCACATTGAGTGCACATGACCAGATCTCAGTAACAAGCTGTTGTCTCCAGCTGACATTTTGGCTGGGTTGCCCGCTGCATTTCATCTGCCTTCAAAATGGAACAAGCAAATTGAATTATTTGGATCATTCTAACGTGCGCAGTGTCTGATCTGGTGGAAGGACTGGGGTGGGTTTTTGGAGGGGAGGGGGGAGGGGGGAGGGGAGAGGCAGGGGCTGCGTGCCACTCCATAGTGAGAGTGGGAAATTGATACAGGATTGTGTCAGGAGGCCTTTATGAGTCGATGTAAGGAGTCAATTAATTCATGCAATGCTCAAAGACATTTGATTATCGTTTACTCAAATTGGGATGTGATTTTCGGGAAGCTGGCGATACGGCCAAGCTCGTGCGAGGAAGGCTGATTTTTTCCTTAAAAACAGATTGTCGCAAATTATTGGTAACTTGAAACCGCTGTACAGTCGGGTCTGGTGACCCAGAGCAAGAGGTCACAAACTTGCAGAAGGACCACATCAGTCAGAGCTTGACAATGAAGAGGGGGGACATGAATGGGTGAGAGCGGTGGTGGGGATGGGAGGAAGGGGCGGGGGGGGTGTTGAGTGGGGGGGCGGGGAAGAGAAAGGGTTGTTCCCGAGGCGGGGGTGAGGGGTGGGGGGGGGAAGAGTTGCCGAAAGAAACAAAAAACGCACAGATGTTGGAAGATCAAAGGCTTCTGACATCAAAGCCCCTAGAAAAGCAGAAGCCACATGTTCGATGAGGCAGGACGTCTGTGCTTAGGTGAGTCATGGGATGCTAAATAAGTCTAGCAGGCCTCCCAGTAAACACATGAATAAGTGATTTGATTTTGAAAAAGATAACATGCCTTTCTTTGCGATGTTTTTTGCAAAACAAAATATGGAATCTGCAAAGTGGAAGTATTTGTTGACCTACTCAAAAGTACCTGTTTGAGGAATGTGCCTTGCTCTTTCCTGTCGTTATGTGAAGGAAGATGTACCCTCTATCTAAGGTAGTTCCACCTGGAAAGATGAAGTCCTTTGTTTGTAGTGTACAGTTTGTGTCACATCTTAACCTTTGTACACATTTGCACATTCCTATTTGCTAAACAATGTTCACTTCTGAAATCTGGTCTGATGTGCAGCCTTGCAGTGCCAGAGACCCGGGTTCGATCCTGACTATGGGTGCTGTCTGCATGGAGTTTGTACCTTTGCCTTGTGACCGTGCGGGTTTTCTCCGGGTGCTCTGGTTTCCTGCAATATTCCAAAGATGTATAGGTTTGTAGGTAAATTGGCTTCTGTAAATTGCCCTTAGAGTGTATAAGAAAATAACTGCAGATGCTGGTACAAATCGAAGGTATTTATGCACAAAATGCTGGAGTAACTCAGCAGGTCAGGCAGCATCTCGGGAGAGAAGGAATGGGTGACGTTTCGGGTCGAGACCCTTCTTCAGACCCTTAGAGTGTAGGACACTGCTAGTCTCCGGGGTGATCACTGGTGGGCGCGGACTTGATGGGCCGAAGGGACAGTTTCCACGCTGTATCTCTAAAGTCTAAAGTTTAAAGTCTAAAGGATGTTTTAAGGAGAAAAGGAGTATTAAGACAACGATGTGTCAGAAGGAAATTCCAGAGCTCCATTTTTTAGAGCCCTACCAACTGAAAGAAGGACAACCAATGATGGAGTGATTATATTTGGAAGCTAAAACTGGAGGTGTGGAGATATTTCAGGGAGTTAAAGGGCTGTAAGAGATAACAGATAGAGATCATAAGGTCATAAAGTCATAAGTGATAGGAGCACAATTAGACCATTCAGCCCATCAAGTCTATTCTGCCATTCAATCATGGCTGATCTATCTCTCCCTCCAAACCCCATTCTCCTCCCCATATCCCTTGACACTCATACTAATCAAGAATCTATTTATCTCTGCCATAACAATATCCATTGGCTTGGCCTCTACAGCCTTCTGTGGCAAAGAATTCCACAGATTCACCACCCTCTGACTAAAGAAATTCCTTCTCATCTCCTTCTTAAAGGAACGTCCTTTAATCCTGAGGCTATGACTTCTAGTCCTAGGGGAAACATCCTCTCCACATCCACTCTATCCAAGCCTTTCACTTTTCGATAAGTTTCAATGAGGTTCCCCCCTCATCCTTCTAAACTCCAGCGAGTACAGGCCCAGTGCCGACAAACGCTCATCGCATGTTAACCCATCCCATAGGTTGGGATGATGTTACCTTCAGGATCTGTAAATGATGGCGAGGCTATGAAGAGAGAGTCTTAGGTAACAAGAGTCAATGTTGATTGACTGTTACAGGGGTAAAGAGGGAAGTAGACATTGTCGAAATTAGGAGGAAGACCACAGGGCATGACCTTAGGGTCAAAGAGAGTAGCGAAGGCGGACAGCCATGGATATGTTGGAATAGCCAAGTCTAGACCTAACAGGTCATCTCACGTATGATTTACCGGTCTGCCCGTTGCGGACATTTCACCGTCCGGCGCAGCCTGGAACATGGCAACGACAACAGCCTGACCGCAGGAGAAGACGGCAGGGGAAGAGAAAAGACATTCTGGCCTTCCATCACAGTGAGGAGGGGACTGGAGGAGACTCACTGTGATGGATGTTTCTTTTTGGGGGGTTTTGTGTTGGTTGGGGTTGTGTAATTTGCTTATTTTATTGCTCTTATTGTTGGACTGTGGGTGACGAAATTTCGTCCAAAAAACTTGTTTTTTGGATGACAAATAAAGATATCTTGAATCTTGAATCTTGAATCTTGAAAATCCACCAACAAGTTACAGCTCATTCAAAATGCCACAGCCCGGTTTTTAACAAATGCCAAGAAAAGGGAACATATCAGCCCAATATTATAGGAAAACAACTGCAGAAGCTGGTACAAATCGAAGGTATCACAAAATGTTGGAGTAACTCAGCAGGTCAAGCAGCATCTAGGAGAGAGGGAATGGGTGATGTTTCGGGTCAATAGACAATAGACAATAGGTGCAGGAGGAGGCCATTCAGCCCTTTGAGCCAGCACCGCCATTCAATGCGATCATGGCTGATCACTCTCAATCAGTACCCCGTTCCTGCCTTCTCCCCATACCCCCTCACTCCGACTTCCTCAGTCCGAGGAAGGGTCTCGACCTGAAACGTCACCCATTCCCTCTCTCCTAGATGCTGCCTGACCTGCTGAGTTACTCCAGCATTTTGTGAGACCCCAGTATTATACTTCCTTCATTGGCTCCCTGTGAGATCCAGGATAGACTATAAAGTCCTCCTTCTTATCTATAAAGTCCTAAATGGCTAAGGAGCAGCTTATTTTACAGAGTCCCTCCTTTCCTATGCCCATACTCGAGCGCTCAGGTCTTCTGATGCCGGCCTGTTAGCCTCTCAATACCGCAGCAATAAGAATATTGGTGAGGCATCCTTTTTCAATCACGCCCCCAAGCTGTGGAATACCCTACCCAGGTCTATGAGAGACGCCCACTCACTTGACATTTTTAAACTGCAGCTAAAAACTTATCTTTTCAATCAAGCTTTTAACTGACTTTACTTCTTCTGAGGTATTTATTCACAAAATGCTGGAGCAACTCAGCAGGTCAGGCAACATCTCGGGAGAGAAGGAATGGGTGACGTTTCGGGTCGAGACCCTTCTTCAGACTGATGTCAGGGGGGGCGGGACAAAGGAAGGATATAGGTGGAGACAGGAAGATAGAGGGAGATCTGGGAAGGAGGAGGGGAAGAGAGGGACAGAGGAACTACCTAAAGTTGGAGATGACATTGTAAAAATTCCCTTTATTCTCTTGTATTCATCTCAGCATACCCTTCAGCAGGGTGCTCATATAATATATGGGACTTTGTATTTGACCTCAGTGGTTTTGCTTTTTGTCCTTTTACACTCAATTTTTTATTTTTTATTTTATATTTTTATATAAATCTGTGCTTTTTATGTCATTAACTGTCTATGTCCTTACTTTTCTAAACTTCTATTTTTGTTTAGACCTGTGTTTTTGTGAAAAGCACTTTGGGTTGCATTAAATTGTATGAAAATTGCTATATAAATAAAGTTATTGTTATTATTATTATTATTATTATTATGAAAGGTTGGGGGCACTATTGAATATTAAGCAGCTGAATATTGTCCACAAGTCAAGATTAATATTTATAGTCTGAAGTTTAGTTTAGTTTAGTTTAGAGAACATGCCCTTTGGCCCACCGAGTCCGCGCCGACCAGCGATCCCCGCACATTAACACTATCTTACACACACCAGGGACAATTTGACACTTGTACCAAGCCAGTTAACCTACAAACCTGTACGTCTTTGGAGTGTGGGAGGAAACTGAAGATCACGGAGAAAACCCACGCGGTTACGGTGAGAACGTACAAATTCCGTACGGACTGCACCCGTAGTCGGGATCGAACCTGGGTCTCTGGTGCTGCAAGCGCAGTAAGGCAGCAACTCTATCGCTGCGTCACTGTGTCGAAGACCGATCCCAACCCAAAAAGTCACCTCTCCATTCCCTCTATAGATGCCACCTGACCTGCTGAGTTCCTACAGCACTTTGGGATTTGCTCAAAATTTCAGCATCTGCGTTCCTTGTGCCTCCGAAATATTTACGCAGCATGTTTTGCAATTTTAAGATGACCAGAAAGATTTTTTAGTCAACAAAGTACCATTGAGCTGCAACCTGTAATGTGGCACAGGCAACACAGTAATCAGATTGTGTGAAGCAATGGCCATGGCTAGCAAAGTGGTCATTTCATCCATTGTCGTACAACGTGAGTAGAGGAATTAGAATTGGCTACGACACTGGAGAATAACTCCCGTCTCCTTCAAAAATGCCATGGGATCTTCTTTACTCATCTGGGAAGGAATAGGAATACTTTATTGTCACATGTGACTAGGCACAGTGAGATTCTTTGCTTGCGTACACAATGTATACAAATAGCGGCCACCTACGGCACTGACAAAGTTACGAAGAACGCCAGCTCCCCCTTTTGTTCTCCCCCCCCCCCACCCACCCCAGTGGTTCCCCCACGCCAGCTCCTCCATTGTTCTTCCCCTCCCCCTCCCACGACGGTCCCTCCACTCCTTGGCTGACATGGGCTATGGTTAAATAATTCATCTGAAAGATGTCACTAATCTTCACTATGGCAGTGGTCATCAACCAAGATTATGCACTCAGATCTAAGGAGCAGGTTAAATTTCGTTTTTAGTTTAGAGCTACAGCGCGGAATCAAGCCTTTCTGCCCACCAAGGCCGCGCTGACCAGTGATCCTTGCAAGTTAACGATATCCCACACACACTGGGGACAATTTACATTTCTACCAAGCCAATGAACCTACAAACCTGTATGTCTTCGGAGTGTGGGAAGAAACCAGAGACCTCAGAGAAAACCCATGCGGTCATGGGAAGATGGTACAAACTCCATACAGACAGCACCCGTAGTCAGGATCGAACCCGGGTCTCTGGTGCTGCAAGCACTGTAAGGCAGAAACTCTACCGTTGCACCACCGTGTCGCCCTTGAAACCGTGACCATCAGACTCAGGGACAAAATTGCTAGCCCCATCTCTGCTGGGACAGTCAGCAGTATTATAGCAAGTGTTTTAACCATTTAGAAGAAAGAAAAGGGGATTGCTTTGGCCGGGGTTATGAACGCAGTAGTAAAGCAGACTATTTCATATTGACTAAGCACTGCAAAATCTCGTCTTCTAACAGGAATCCAAGAGGACAGGTGGGACCATGACTGAATATTTTATCCAATAGATGGTACCTCTAAAATTGAAGCACACTAGGGAACAATATTAAAGTCTCAGCCCAGACTTCTGGGGAGTTCCTGAATGGTGAAGTGTGAGTATACAAGTTGGGAGGTCATGTTGCAGTTATATAAGACGTCAGAGTATTGTGTTCAGTCTTGGTCACCATGTTACAGGAAAGATGTTGTCAAGCTGGCAAGGATGTATGGAAGATTTATGAGGATGTTGCCAGGACTCGAGGGTCTGAGCTATCGGGAGAGGTTGAGTAGGCTGGGACTTTATTCCTCAGAGCGCAGGAGGATGAGGTGTCACCTTATAGAGATGTCCAAAATCATGAGGAATAGATCGAGTAAATGCGCAAAGTCTTTTGCCAAGAGTAGGGCAATCGAGAACCAGAGGACATGGGTTTAAGGTGAGAAGAGGAAAGATTTAAGAGGAACCTGAGGGGTAATATTTTTACACAAAGTGTTGTGCGTGTATGGAACGAGCTGCCGGAGGAGGCAGTTGAGGCAGGTACATTTAGATAGGTACATGGGTAGGTTTAGAGGGGTGTGGGTCAAATGCAGGCAGGTGGGTGTAGTGTAAATGGGGCATGTTAGTCGACATGGGCAGCTTGGGCCAAAGGGTCCGTTTCCATGCTGAATGACTCCATGAACTCTAGGTGACATAAACCCACAGTCTTCTGAGCTAGGGACGTGAATATGACACTGACCCATAGCTGACATTTAGAAACTCGTGAAGGTATTAAAGCACTGAACAAGTACATCGATCCAACTGACTATTCTATTCAAATGATTCTTCAGTAAGCTGCCAGTTAGAAACATTGGCCGCCAAACTTCCTCTTTCCCAACCGTCTAATTTTTTCCTGTTTTCATGAGACGCAAGCTATAAATATCTGATTCATGGCAATCTGTAACTTTGCAAGCCAACATACAAGGAAATTATAATGGATTGCTTGTGGGTAGATGATGTGAAAGTATTTAACTGTTTGGACTCTGGAAATGAAGACAACATCGAAACGAATATCACCTTTAACCACATGTATTGTGAAATCCATCTTTTTTTAAATTGTTGTGAAGGAGGACTCATAAGATGGAAAGGTGATATTTTCTACACAAAATCACTTGCACATACATCCCTGAGTGCTTCAGTATGATTTATACCCCTAAACCATCTGCAAACAAACTCTGAGAAGTTTGCCAAAGTCATTTCTTGTTTTGGCAAGGTTGTTTCCCCTTTAAATAATGCTCCTGAGAATATAGAACAAAACTTTACAGCTTGAACAAAAAAAAAGCAAAATAATGCAAATGCCGGAGTGCTTTCCTCCCGCTTTATTGCTCCAATCATCTCTAATAATTGTCACAAAAGTGGAAAAGGATGCAAAGTTTATTTCCTTTCTTTCCCAGTATCGATGCATTTAGCTTCAAGAGCAATAAAGCTGAAAGATTTGCCAGCCCAAATGAGAAATGGTGCAGTTGCAATTGAGTTTTTTGCAGTCAGCGGAGACAGGAAACTAGAGGAATAAATTGGGTGACTGTTCAAATATGTAGTACAATCAATTTGGTGCTTTAAAACTCATGCACCTAGCACAAGCCCGTCACTCGTCAATCTTCGGTCTTCAAAGCCTCGAGAATGGAAAAGGGAGAAAAACAGTCATTTCCTTCTTGTTCTTTTGACATTTTTAACCTAACCTTATCCCAGGGGCAGTGCGTATGAAGCAATTGCCAATCTGCAGAAACTTCCTGCAGTAATTTGGTCAACACTGCTCAGAATGTGCCTTTTCGATTGGAATAGCTGAGAATGTTCTTTAAACCTAATGAATAGTCTCTGATATTAGTTGAGATAATACAGGTTAGCTCCTCCCTAACTCACGTATATAAACTGTCACATAATTTTGTAAAACATTTCTTTAATGCAGATTATTAGCTCTATTAAGTCAACTCTTTATAAAATGATGTAGAACGTCATACACGTGCGATAGGGAGAAGCCGATCCAATTCCAAAGGAGATGAGGAGGAATTTCTTTAGTCAGAGGGTGGTGAATCTGTCATTGCCACAGATGGCTGTGGAGGCCAAGTCAATGGGTATTTTTAAGGCGCAGATTGACAGATTCTTGATGAGTAAGGGTGTCAGGGGTTATGGGGAGAAGGCAGGAGAATGGGGGAATGGGAGGGGAAAGATAGGTCAGCCATGATTGAATGGTGGAGTGGACTTGATGGGCCAAATGGCCTAATTCTGCTCCTAGAACATATGAACTTATGAATTGGCAAATGTTTTGAGGATCGGGAACTACAGATAAAATACATGGCAGAAGATACAAAAGGTTGTGGAAAAGGTTTGCTTCACACAAAGTCACGTTGATTTGGAATGCAACTTCACTATCTGTAAAGGCGTTAGAAATAAAACCAAGCAGAGCTTTCATGAGAGAACATAATTTGCAGTGATACAGTAAAACGAGCAGGAAGGTAGGACTATGGAGATTGCCCTGCCAGTTGCTTGCATTGACTTTTTAAGCAGTTGTGCCCAATAATATTATGATTGTATGATTCTTTTCCTCTTCTCTGCAAAGTGATCTTAAAGGGATAGTCTGCATTATATACAGTTCAGTGCCAGCAGATAAATATAACATCACTTCAACCCCTAGGTATCTCAAAGAAACATAGAAACATAGAAAATAGGTGCAGGTGTAGGTCATTCGGCCCTTCAAGCCAGCACTGCAATGCAATATGATCATGGCTGATCATCTCAAATCAGTACCCCGTTCCTACTTTCCCCCCATATCCCTTGATTCCATTAGTCCTAAGAGCTGTATCTATCTCTTTCTTGAAAACATCCATTGAATTGGCCCCCACTGTCTTCTGTGGCAGAGGATTCCACAGATTCACAACTCTGGGTGAAAAAAGTGTTTCCTCATCTCAGTCCTAAATGGCCTACCCCCGATTCTTAAACTGTGACCCCTGGTTCTGGACTCCCCCAACATCATGGAACATTTTTCCTTCATCTAGCCTGTCTAATCCCTTAAGAATTTTTAAGGTTTCTATAAGATCCCCTCTCATCCTTGTAACTTCAGTGAATATAAGCCCAGTCGATCCATTCTAAAAGATCGTCATGCTGAGACCTGAGTCGTTGATCATTTCTCTTTCCATGGGCGGCACGGTGGCGCAGCGGTAGAGTTGCTGCCTTGCAGCGCCGGAGGCTCGAGTTTGCTCCTGACTATGGGTGCTGTCTGTACGGAGTTTGTATGATCTCCCTGTGATCGCGTGGGGTTTTTCCGGGTGTTCTGGTTTCATCCCACATCCCAAAGACGTGCAGATGTGTAGGTTAATTGGCTTCTGTAAATTATCCCCCTAGTGTGTAGGATAGAACTAACATATGGGTGATCGCTGGTTGGCATGGACTCAGTGGGCCGAAGGGCCTGTTTCCACACTGTATCTCTAAACTAAATGGATGCTACCTACAGTAACTAAATTGAGTTCTTCCTGCTTTTGTTTTAGATTTCCAGTATCTGCTGTTTTCTGATATCTCCTTTATTTTAATTAACTATTTCTTTCTTCAGCCTTGATTGTGCAATAGCTCGGAGACTGCTTTCCCAGTTTACATTCCTTTAAGGAACTGAACACATACTTAAGGGATGATTGGAGCCTCTGTTGTTGTTTAGTTGGGGGTTTACATGATGAGTCATTAATGGATTTACACAACTTTCTGTCCCTTGAGAGCCTGTAGTCACTATTGAAAAATTGTAATGACTTGGCCAGTGAACAAAGAAAAGCGGAGTGATTTTTATTAGATTATTTTTTTGTGGAACGCTGATGTTACCAATTGCCCATATTTAATTGCCTGCGATTTTTTCTTGAAACCTTTTTATAATTCTGCAGCCCTTCTGGTGAAGATACTCTCGTAATGCTGTTGTGAACTGAGATCCAGGCCTGAGATGCACCAACTGTTGTACATTTCCAAGTCAAGATGGAGCACCGCTTGAAGGAGATCCTACAGGCGTGCCACCTGTCCTATGTGGAAAATGTTCACGTTCACAAGTTATAGAAGTAGAATTAGGCCATTCGGCCCATCGACTCCACTCCGCAATTCAATCATGGCTGATCTCTGCCTCCTCATCCCATTTTCCTGCCTTCTCCCCATAACCCTTGACACCCGCTCTAATCAAGAATTTGTCTATCTCTGCCTTAAAAATATCCACTGACTTGGCCTCCACAGCCCTCTGTGGCAATGAGTTCCACAGATTAACCACCTTCTGACTAAAGAAGTTCCTCCTCACCTCCTTTCTAAAAGAGCGCCCTTTAATTCTGAGGCTATGACCTCTGGTCCTAGACTCTCCCACCAGTGGAAACATGCTTTCCACATCCACTCTATCCAGGCCTTTCATTATTCTGTCAGTTTCAATGAGGTCCCCCCCTCAACCTTCTAAACTCCAGCGAGTGCAGGCCCAGTGCTGTCCAACGCTCACCATATGCCAACCCACTCATTCCTGGAATCATTCTTGCTGTGAGTTTGGGAGGTGATATTGGGTGAATAACTCCATGTTGTCGATGGTACGCACTGCAGCCATGGTGTGTCATTGTGTCGGGTGTGAATGTTCAGAGTGATAGACTGGGCGCTCATCAAATGGGTTATTTGCCTTGGTCAGTTCGTCACGAGACAAGAATTCTGAGTGTCATTGGAAGTGCACTCATCTTCGAAAGTGGAGAGTATTCCATTATATCATATCATATATCTACAGCCGGAAACAGACCTTTTTTTTTTCGGCCCTCCAAGTCCGTGCCGCCCAGCGATCCCCGTACATTAACACTATCCTACACCCACTAGGGACAATTTTTACATTTACCCAGCCAATTAACCTACATACCTGTACGTCTTTGGAGTGTGGGAGGAAACCGAAGATCTCGGAGAAAACCCACGCAGGTCACGGGGAGAACGTACAAACTCCTTACAGTGCAGCACCCGTAGTCAGGATCGAACCTGTGTCTCCGGCGCTGCATTCGCTGTAAAGCAGCAACTCTACCGCTGCGCTACCGTGCCGCCCTCGTATTCCTTGTAAATTGTGGCTTGAGCAATGTAAGACCTGAGAGGGATTGATATTCCGTGCAGCCCCAGAAACACCTTCACATTATAAACGTGGAGAATGCAACATTTACATTGATTCAGCCTAAATGATTGGGAGGAGGGGTGAGTGGATTGGAAGCAAGTAAGGAAACATCCAAGTTCAGAAAGTGTGAGGTTGAAGGTAATGTGGATGGTGGTTGGATCAGCTGCCTTTGGTCACCTGGTCTGATATCATGAGCAGTGGTGAGTATATAATTGGCTTTATCGTGCACTAAACATTATTCCCTTATCATGTATCTATACACTGTGAATGGGTCGATTGTATTGTCTTTCTGCTGACTGGATAGCATACAGCAAAAGCCTTTCACTGTACCACGGTGCACGTGGCAATAAACTAAACTGAACTGAATCAATTGGACATTGCACGCTGTATTAGTACGGGTTTGATCAGTACGGCATGACTAGTACGGGTGTCAGTGGTTGTGGGGAGAAGGCAGGAGAATGGGGTTAGGAGGAAGAGATTGAATGGTGGAGTTGACTTGATGGGCTGAATGGCCTAATTCTATTATTTCTTATGACCTTATGTATGTGTTATGCTCCAGTTGAATATCTCTACTCTAGACATTAAAACTGAAACCTGGGGTGGGTTGGGGGCAGCGGGTTTTGGAGACTATATATATGCAGTCCGTTTGCACAACAGAATATGTAAACAGAGTACACTGTAAACAATATGATAAACGAGAGAGAAAAAAAAAGTTCAGTGCACATGTTCACTCATGAGGTCAAGACCACTGCTCAGATGACTTAATATGAATGAATGAATACTTTATTGTCACAGTGAAATTCTTTGCTTTGCATTCCCAAGGTATGCAAAGAGTCGCCACACAAAGGGCGCTGACAAAGTTACAAGGAATCCCATGCCGGGACCAACTTTGTTCGCCCCCCGCCTCCCCTCATGACAGTTCCCCCATGCCGGGTCCTCCTTTGATCTTTCCCCCCCTCCCTCACGGTAGTCCCCCCCTTGCCGAGTGCTCCTTTGTTCTTTCCCCCCAAGCTGGGTCCTCCTTTGTTCCTGGTGGCGAGTCCTCTGGCTCCAATATTGATCCAGAGCTGGATATAGTGAGGTAAATGACTTAGTATTTTAATGGTGGTATGAACAGGATAGTGAGTCAAGATCAATGGCCATATCATTTGCTGAAACATTTGAACTGGGTGTATTGCCCGGACCTATCCCGGTATTGACAGTCTGACTGAGGTAATAGTTTATGCCAATGACCTTTGCTTTCCACACAAAGCCTAATTCCCAAACAGCAGAATCATCGCGAATCATCGCTAATAAAAATGGGATTTAATTTATTCAACTGGCGCAAAACAGATCATTGACTGCAGTCTTCCAAAATTGCCAGTAAAAATTCTGTAAACGTTCTGCAATAAAAGCAGATCTCGACATTCTATAAACCAACGTTCTAGCTTGAAGCCAAGATTGTTCAAACCGCTTTGGTATTTCAAAATGGGGCATTCTTGAATTCTTGAATGTTTGAGATGTCATGATCACTGGCAAGACTAGCAATACTTCTCTATCCCAAATTGCCAATGGGAAGGTGGGAGTGGGTGCTGCAGCCTGTTTGCTGAAGATACTCACACGTAACATGCCCGTCCATCCCATTTATTAGCTCTTTCCCTAATCTGTGGTAGAATCTGAGGATTTCACAGAGAACTTTGATTGCCGAAGGATGCAGAAAGAAACTGTTTCCATGGTGCAGTTGACTAGGAACTTGCCAGGAGTTTGAGGCAGTGACAGTGAAGGCATTTCCAAGCCAGAATGGTGCCCAACATGGACTTATGTTTACATGTGTCTGCTGACCTTATCCTTCATGGTGACGGATTCTGCAGTTTAGTGAGCTACCATCAAGAGAGAGCTGGATAGAGCTCTTAAGGATAGCGGAGTGAGGGGGTATGGGGAGAAGGCAGGAACAGGGTACTGATTAAGAGTGATCAGCCATGATCGCATTGAATGGCGGTGCTGGCTCCTGCACCTATTGTCTATTGTCATTGTAAAAGCCTTTGCAAGTTATTCCAATGCATTTTTTTTAGTTTAGTTTAGAGACACAGTGCGGAAACAGGCACTTCGGTCCACCGAGTCCGCGCCGACCAGCGATCACCGCGCATTAACACTATCCCACACTAGTAACAATTTTTATTAACGCAATTTAACTCTCTCCTACACACACTAGATTCAATTTGCATGTTTACCAAGCCAATTAAACGATACGTCTTTGGAGCGTGGGAGGAAACCGAAGATCTCGCAGGTCACGGGGAGAACGTACAAACTCCGTACAGACAAGCACCCATAGTCAGGGTCGAATCTGGGTTTCTGGAGCTGTAAGGCAGCAACTCCACCGCTGCGCCACCGTGCACCATTTTGTAGATGGTGAGCAAGAGATGGTCGGAGTAAAGGTTTAGTGTGGTGGATGTGATCCCATTCAATTTGGTCTGCTTTGTCTTAGATGATTATTTGTTTGTTGGGTGTGATTAGAGCTGCTTTCATGGAAGAGAATATATTCCATCGCACTCCTAACGTGTGCTTTGTGACTGATGGTGAGTCTTTGTGTGTAGGAAGGAACTGCCGATGCTGATTTACACCAAAGATAGACACAAAATACTGGAATAACTCTGGGTCGGGGAACATCTCTGGAGAAAAGGAATAGGTGACGTTTCGGGTTGACATCTTTCTTCAGACTGAGTGTCAGGGGAGAGGTATGAAAAGGTACTGAGCAGATCAGAGCCGGCAACGATGACCAAGGAAAGGTAGAGCCCACAATGGTTCATTGTTGGCTGTGGAAGGGATGTGAACAGTGAAACGAGCAGGATGACCAGGGTGGGGGAGGGACGGTGAGAGAGGGAACACAAAGGTTAATTGAAATTTTAAAAATCAATATTCATACCACTGGGTTGTATGCTGCCCAAGCAAAATATGAGGTGATGTTCCTCCAAATTGCGTGTGGCCTCACTCTGACAGTGGAGGATGAGGGGTGATCTCATAGAGTTGTATAAAATCACGAGAGGAATAAATCGGGTAGATGCACAGAATCACTTGCCCAGAGTAGTGGAATTGAGGACCAGCAGACGAGTTCAACGTGAAGGGGAAAAGATTTAATAGGAATCTGAGGGGTAACTTTTTCACACAAAGGGTGGTGGGTGTGTGGAACAAACTGCCAGAGGAGGTAATTGAGGCTGGGACTATCCCAATGTTTAAGAACATTGGATAGGACAAGTTTGGAGGGGTATGGACCAAATGCAGGCAGGTGGGACTAGTGGAGCTGGGACATGTTGGCCGATGAGGGCAAGTTGGGCCGAAGGGCCTGTTTCCACACTGTATCACTCTATGGTTTTATCTTTTTCTTGGCAATAGGTAATCAGTTAAGGAAAGTGAGTCCGTCACTTTTACCTGACCTGATGCAGGTTCAGCCTTTTTGAACCAATTGCTTTCCACAGCACACACAAAGTTCTCTCGGCTGTTGTTGAACCATACTGAATTGAAGGCAGGCATTTCATTCAGGGTCCTTGCTCTTTGAAGAGGTATCCAGTTCCTCTCAATCTTCTGTTCCCTTCCCAATTCCACTGGAATTTTTTTTTGCTATTCAAGTCTTTGTTCAGTTTGCGTATTAAAGGTTACCATGGAAACTGCTCCCACCATTCTTTCAGGAAATGCATTCCAGATCATAACAACATTTGCGTTAAATGTTTCTTTTAAAAACCTTCCACCCTCCGCTGATCATTTTGCTCGTTAGCTTATATCTGGGTTCTCTGTCCAGTGATGTCCTTTGGAATTAACAATGTAGAGGGTCGTTAAGACTTTTGAAAGGGTTCATTTTATCCTGTTATTATCAACATTTATTGACACGTCTCTTCTTTCTTTGGCAAGGCAGAAGTTTCACAATTTCTCCTCTGGGAAATGGAGGGTGGGGGACATTTCACGGCTGGGAACTATGGTCTCTGAAGCAAAAGTAGAATCTGGAATACAAAGTGCGATTACAGAATGCGATGAATCGATTGCTGCAAAATTTCATTTTCCAACAACAGTTTGGAGATACACAACCATCCTTGGCAACCTTGACCAGAATTGCATTGCTCTCACTGAATTGAACAGTCAGCTGAGAGGGACTCTGTCAGGAAAAGAAAATCACAATATGAAATTTGTCTATCCAAATGCCATAGGTCTGTATTCATGTAACGATTAAAAGACTCATCAGTTTACAAAGAATTCGCTGTGAATAAGCAGTTGACATCCTTGGTGTTGTTTAGTTTAGAGATACAGCGCGGAAACGGGTCCTTCGGCCCACTGAGTCCGTGTCGACCAGCGATCCCTGCACATTAACACTATCCTGCACACACTAGGGACAATTTTTACATTTACCAAGCCAATTTATTTACAAACCTGTACATCTTTGGAGTGTGGGAGGAAAGGGATCTCGGAGAAAACCCACGCGGCCACCGGGAGAACGTATAAACTCCATACAGACAGCACCCACAGTCAGGATCGAACCCAGGTCTCTGATGCTGCGAGAGCTGTAATAATAATAATAATAATAATAAGCATTTATTTTATATAGCGCCTTATCGGGTGCTCAAAGTGCTTTACAAAAACAATCAACATAAAAACAAACAGACAAACTATCCTAACGGAAAAGCGGCGAATAAACAACGCCAGCGTCCTCTCACGTCAGGGTCCGGCAGTAGAAAACAAAAAGCACAGGACACACAGATACAATTTTTACACAAACAGCCATCACAGCGATTGCTCCAGGCACACCCTCACTGTGATGGAAGGCAAAGAAAAGTCTTATCTCCTCCTCATTCTTCTCCCGTGGTGCTACGAGGTGATCGAGGCTCCCAACTTTTTGAAGCCCCCACCGGGCGATGGAAAGTCCCAGGGCCGAGCCGAGCAGGCCGATGAAAGTCCTGAGCCCCCACTGGGCGATGGAAAGTCCCAGGGCCGAGCCGAGCAGACCGATAAAAGTCCTGAGCCCCCACCGGGCGATGGAAAGTGCTGCGGCCGGGCCACGCAGGGCGATGAAGGGCCTGCGAGCGGGTCGATCGTACCTCGCGCTTCGGGGCGGTCGAAGCTGCTACGGCTGGAGCTCCCGAAAACCGGTCGCCAGCCAGGGACCTGCGAACTCCCGATGTTGCGGTCTGCAGGGCCCACGGCCGAAGCCTCCGAGATGGTAAGTCCAGGCCCTGCGACCGGAGTCTTCAAGGTCAATCCCAGCTGGAGGCCGCCGACTCCACGATGTTAGGCCGTAGCGCGAACGGAGATACGACATGGTAAAGGTCGCATCTCCGTTGAGGAAGAGATTAGAAAAAAGGTTTCCCCCAACCCCCCCACCACCCCCCTCCCACATACACAGAGTTAAAAATAGAACAAAACAAAACGTACATTAAACGATGACAATAGACAAAAAACAAAAAAAAGACAGAGAGACTGCCGGTGAGCCGCAGCTGCAGAACACAGCCACGCCCCTACCTCTGTAAGGCAGCAACTCTACCTCTGTGCCACCATGCCGCCCTGTAACTTAAAGATATACATGAGAATTAAGGCATATAATGAAGATGGTTTGTGTTGTTGGAACCCAATGACAGATGATCACAGATTCTAAATGTTAGAGCCCTCACTCCTCAAGTTCATAAGTTCTAGGAGCGGAATTAGGCCATTCGGCCCATCAAGTCTACTCCGCCATTCAATCATGGCCGATCTATCTTTCCCTCCTAACCCCATTCTCCTGCCTTCGCCCCATAACCCCTGACACCCGATCTAACCAAGAATCTGTCAATCACCACCTTAAAAATATCTATTGTTTTGGCCTCCACAGCCATCTATGGCAATGAATTCCACAGATTCACCACCCTCTGACTAAAGAAATTCTTTCTCATCTCCCTTCTAAAGGAACGCCCTTTTATTCTGAAGCTGTGGCCTCTGGTCCTAGACTCTCCCACTAGTGGAAACATCCTCTGCACATTCACTCTCCCCGGGCCTCTCACTATTTGGTAAGTTTCAATAAAATACCCACCCCCCAGCCCCGATCTTTCTAAACTCCAGCGAGTACAGGCCCAGTGTCGTCAAATGCTCCTGAGATCATCCAGGAACTCAATCCTGCATCAATTTGATGACCTCACGGTAACTTTGTTCCTCAATTTCTTCAGTTACTCGGTGAAAATTAGATCCAGTTGCCAGTTGGATTCAACTTCTGAATTGCATTAGAGTTCAGAGGTTCAATTCATTAACGCAGCCCACAGCAATCTGAAGTTTCGACCCGAAACGTCACCCATTCCTTCTCTCCCAAGATGCTGCCTGTCCCGCTGAGTTACTCCAGCATTTTGTGTCTATCTCCTATGTTGTCCTCACTGTGGCAACATGGATATTGCACTGCCTTCGTCAGCAGGGATTGAAGTGTGAAGCAGTAATGTCCACAAGGCCACTTGCAGAGGGCAAAATTGCTGAGGGTTTTTCTTTTAAGAGATGCAGCGCGAAAACAGGCCCTTCGGCCCAACGGGTCCATGCCGACCAGCGATCCCCCCACATTAACACTATCCTACCCACCCTCTTGGACAATTTTTACATTTACCAAGCCAATTAATCTACAAACCTGTACGTCTTTGGAATGTGGGAGGAAACCGAAGATCACGGAGAAAACCCACGCAGGTCCCGCCCGGGTCTCTGGTGCTGCAAGCGCTATCAGGCAGCAAATCCACCGCTGTGCCATCGTGCCACCACCGTGCTGAGGTAATGTCAGAGTTCAGGAAGAAATGTGTCTGTAACTCCCCAAGAGTTACTGAGAAATCAGTAAATGCACAACCTGTGCGGATATTTCGACTGATCATTCTGTCGGCTTTTGAAATTTCCCACACGTCTTGCCATATGTTCAACCCCTTACAAGCCTAAAAAAATTTGAAGCTCAATTCCAAGAAATGAAGGGAGTTTTCAGTGCATTTTGGCCAACATTCTCACTCCAGAAACGCCATCAAATATCCATAAGCTTTTATTTGCTGTTTACATGTACGCGATTGCTGCATTTTAAAGTAATTATTTTTTTATTAGAGTTTCTCAAGATATTTTGTTAACCCATTATAATTTTTTTTAGTTTAGTTTGGAGAAACAGCGTGGAAACAGGCCCTTCGGCCCACCAAGGCCACGCAACCTACACACCAGGGGCAATTTATAAAGGCCAATTGACCTACAAACCTGCATGTCTTTGGGATGAGGGAGGGACACAGAGCACCCAAAAAACCCCACGTGGTCACAGGGAGAATGTACAAACTCCACACAAACAGCATCCGTAGCCAGGATCGAACCCGGGTCTCTGGCGCTGTAAGGCAGCTGCACTATCACTGTGCTGCCCTCATCTACAATGGTTTCCAGCTACCTCTTACAAGACCCAATATTTTGTTTTTCAAAATCATTCTGAAAGCAATTCCATGACGTAAATAATCTGGGCCCCTGATATGGACCATGAATGGGTAGCAAGAAGGCCAAGAATTGCTTCAAATGACAAATTCAACAATAACGGTAGGCGGGGGATATTTTGACCTATGGACAGTGGTCTACTCAGTACCAGGGGAAGCACGTGTTGGAAGGAGTGAAATGTTGGGCTGCAGGAAGCCACTGGATACGATTGAAGAAACCTCAGTTACATTTGTCAGGGAGAGGGAATTTCAGCTGTCCATGTCTGGGAAGAAGCTTGGCTTGATCTGGGATGTCCAACCTTACCATGGATCCCTCTTCTTCTCCCAAGCTTTTTTGAAAAGGTATATTATAACCCACAGCTAACAATAGCCTGTTTCCTTTGCATATCTTTCATTCATTTGTTCTATATCTCTCTATATGTTGAAAGACTGGAGCGACTAGGCTTGTATGCACTGGAATTTAGAAGGATGAGAGGGGATCTTATCGAAACATATAAGATTATTAAGGGGTTGGACACGTTAGAGGCAGGAAACATGTTCCCAATGTTGGGGGAGTCCAGAACCAGGGGCCACAGTTTAAGAATAAGGGGTAGGCCATTTAGAACGGAGATGAGGAAAAGCCTTTTTCAGTCAGAGAGTTGTAAATCTGTGGAATTCTCTGCCTCAGAAGGCAGTGGAGGCCAGTTCTCTGAATGCATTCAAGAGAGAGCTGGATAGAGCTCTTAAGGTTAGCGGAGTCAGGAGGTATGGGGAGAAGGCAGGGACGGAATACTGATTGAGAATGATCAGCCATGATCACATTGAATGGCGGTGCTGGCTCGAAGGGCCGAATGGCCTCCTCCTGCACCTATTGTCTATTGTCTATTGTCTATTGTCTATTGTCTATTGTCTATTGTCGATATCACCATCTCTATCTCTTGTTTCCCTTTCCCCGACTCTCAGTCTGAAGAAGGGTCTCAACCCCACTATTCCTTCTCTCCAGAGATGCTGTCTGACCCATTGAGTTACTCCAGCTTTCTGTGTCCATCTTCAGTTTAAACCAGCATCTGCAGTTCCTAAACATTTCTTAAAACCGTGTCTCTTTTGATCTTTGTTTTATTATGGTCACGTGAACTAAAATACATCGAAAAAACTTTGTGTGTCATCCAGTCAAGTGCAGGTACGATCACAACAATTAAGAGACATTTGGACTGGTACACGAATAGTTTTAGAGGGATATGGGCCAAGCGCGGGCTGATGGGACTAGGGGGAGATGGGTCCTGTTGGTTGATGTGGGCATGTTGGGCCGAAGGTCCTGTTTCCATGCTATATGACTCTATGACCATATGACCCTAAATCATATTCTACGTGAGTACAAAAATACCTCAGCAAGTTTCTATATTTTCTGAAAAATATTACAGTTGATTTTAACTGTCCACATGTTTGGTTGCTGCCAGCTTAAAATTAATTTCTCTATACTGGTGTTCCATAATTGCACAGAGCATTAGATATACACAGTACATCAACCACGTGAGCCTAATGGAGCAGCGTAAAACCCACAGTTTCATGAATAAATCATTTATTGCAAACCATTTATGTTTCACAGGCTGGGAGAATGAACAGGTTAAAATTTCAGTAGACCTTTAGATGATCAGCATGTTTAGCATCCTGCATTTTTGCAAAATTCGTATTCACTTGATTCAAATATGCAAAGGTGTTGCAACGTATAATTTAAAACTTATAATTTAAATCAAATAGAATTAATATTATTCAAAGTTCTATATAATTTACACTAATAAATGTTTATATTTAACCAACATTCCCTTGGTCCTAAAAACACAGAGCAGACAAAATAACACTATTTGCTTTAATCCAACAAAAAAAAAATCTCCAAAATACTCAAGATTTAATAGGAATCTGAGGGGTAACATTTTCATGCAAAGGGTGGTGGGTGTATGGAACAAGCTGCCAGAGGAGGTAATTGAGGCTGGGACTATTCCAAAGTTTAAGAATCAGTTAGACAGGTACATGGATAGGACAAGTTTGGAGGGATCTGGACCAAGCGCAGGCAGGTGGGACTTGTGTAGCTGGGACATGTTGAGTGGCGTCGGCAAGTTGGGCTGGGATCTGTTTCCACACTGTATCACTCTATGACTCTATGACTCTATGTAAGGAGAGTCTGATAAATATATAGATGAGGAAGGATGATGCAAATAGGATTAGGTGACTAGGTTAAGACTTCATGGTGTAACATATGGGAGATAAATCAATCAGAAGAATATTATTCTTCAATGTTACAACTATAAGCTTATCTGTCTTATCCTCAATGAGGTTTCAATGAGGTCCCCCCTCATCCTTCTAAACTCCAGCGGGTACAGGCCCAGAACCATCAAACGCTCAATATACTTTAGTCCAATCATCCCTGGGATCATTCTTGTAAAACCCCCTCTGGAGCCTCTCCAACAGCAGAATATCCCTCCTCAGATATAGGGCCCAAACCTACTCACAATGCTCCACATGCAGTCTGCCCTTATTAAGCCTCAACATCACATCCCTGTTTTTATCTTCTTATCCTCTTGAAATGATTGCTAACATGAGCTCTTCTTCAATACAGAAGAAGGGTCTCGACCCGAAACATCACCCATTCCCTCTCTCCTAGATGCTGCCTGACCTGCTGAGTTACTCCAGCATTTTGTGATACTTCAGCTGACATGAGCTCTGTCACCTCAGGATGACCCTTCCCAGAGGGGGGAGAGCAATTCTGAGATTCATGACACACATGAAATGGAATCAGAAGTTCCCAAGTGACCCAGGGTGGCTGGCACAATAATAACTGTCCGCACAATGTCAGACATAACTGGCTTTGCTTGAGATTATCCCAATAAATAAGTTTTAATTAATCGAGGGTGGCACAGTGGTGCAGTTGGTAGAGCTGCAGCCTCATGTTGCCAGAGACCTGGGTTAGATCATGACCTTGGGTGCTGTATGTGTGGAGTTTGCACGTTCTCCCTGTGATCACGATCACATTTGTTTCCTTCAGGTGCTCCTGCTTCCTCCAACTTTCCAAAGTTGTGCGGAGTTGTAGATTAATTGGATTCTGTGCCCTGAATGTGCAATGAGGAATTGAGAGAGTGGGAAAACATAGACCTTGTGATAATAGGTTATTGATGGTTGGCATGGACTCAGTGGGCCGAAGGGCTATATCTCTAAACTAAACAGTGATTAGCTCCCTTCCTCAGGTAATGCCCTTCACCTCTAACCTGTCGACATGACCATTTGGAGCAACCTCTGCCCAGAGCTATGGTTGAAGCCTTGTTTTCAATCACTTCATGATTCAGGAATGCATACATGACAATGCATTCATAACACGAGGAGTTGAGTATAGGAGCAAAGAGGTCCTTCTGCAGTTGTACAGGGCCCTAGTGAGACCGCACCTGGAGTAATTTGTGCAGTTATGGTCTCCAAATTTGAGGAAGGACATTCTTACTATTGAGGCAGCGTAGGTTCACGAGGTTAATTCCCAGAATGGCGGGGCAGTCATATGTTGAAAGACTGGAGCGACTGGGCTTCTATACTCTGGAATTTAGAAGGATGAGAGGGGATCTTACTGAAACATATAAGATTATTAAGGGATTGGACACGCTAGAGGCAGGAAACATGTTCCCAATGTTGGGGGAGTCCCGAACCAGGGGTCACAGTTTAAGAATAAGGGGTAGGCCATTTAGAAAGGAGATGAGGAAAAAACTTTTCACTCAAAGAGTTGTGAATCTGTGGAATTCTCTGCCTCTGAAAGCAGTGGAGGCCAATTCCCTGGATACTTTCAAGAGAGAGTTAGATAGAGCTCTTAATGATACAGTCTTAAGGGGCCACAGTTTAAGAATAAGGGGTAGGCCATTTAGAACGGAGATGAGGAAGAACTTTTTCAGTCAGAGAGTGGTGAAGGTGTGGAATTCTCTGCCTCAGAAGGCAGTGGAGGCCAGTTCGTTGGATGCTTTCAAGGGAGAGCTGGATAGAGCTCTTAAGGATAGCGGAGTGAGGGGGTATGGGGAGAAGGCAGGAACGGGGTACTGATTGAGAGTGATCAGCCATGATCGCATTGAATGGCGGTGCTGGCTCGAAGGGCTGAATGGCCTACTGCACCTATTGTCTATTGTCTATTGTCTATTGTCTATAGCGGAGTCAAGAGATATGGGGAGAAAACAGGAACGGGGTACTGATTGGGGATGATCAGCCATGATCACGGTGAATGGTGGTGCTGGCTCAAAGGGCCGAATGGCCTACTCCTGCGCCTATTGTCTATTGTCTATTGTCTATGATCATGACTACTCTTTCCACTTGAGTGTAGACCACTGCCATTCTCACTCCTGCCTCATTGTTGCTTACCAGTTATTTAGACAACTAAAATGCACAATATTTTAATGGAAGTGGAAGCCAGGATCCAATCTACAGGGAGCTGGTCTTCTTAGAGCAATGAAGGTTGACAGGGGATTTGAGAAAAGTGGCTTTTCCAGGGCAAATAGAGGGAAGTTGCTCCCATCACCAGATAGCTTGACCAGGGGACATAAGTTGAAAATTCTGGACAAAGGATATAAGAAGGATATAAGAGGGATGTAACTGGAAATCGTTTCACTCCGAGTGGTGCTGATCTGGAATTTAGTGTCTAAAGTGATTTAGTTTAATTTAGTTTAGTTTTGAGATACAGTGTGGAAACAGGTCCTTCAACCCACCGAGTCCATGCCAAACAGCAATCGGCCGTGCACTAGTTCTACCCTACACACTAGGAACAACTTACAGAAGCCAATTAACCCACAAGCCTGCATGTCTTTGGAGTGTGGAAGACCTGGAGAAAACCCACGTGGTCATGGGGAGAACGTACAAACTCCACACAGACAGCACCCGCAGTCAGGTTCGAACCCGGGTCTCTGGCGCTGCAAGGCAGCAACTCTACCGCTGCGCCACTGTGCCATCCTGCAGTGATGCTGGAAACGGAATCAATTTGGGGTTCCGAAAGGGAATGAGATAACCCCAAAGGATAACTTGTAGGGCTGTGTGGTGGAAATCCAGAAGTGGGACTCATGGGATCGTTCAGTCTGAAGAAGGGTCTCGACCCGACACGTCACCCATTCCTTCCCTCCCGAGATGCTGCCTGACCCGCTGAGTTACTCCAGCATTTTGTGTTTACCTTCATGGGATTGCTCAACTGGGAGTTGAAGTAGACTCAAATGGTGATCTGGTCTTCCTGTGACATGATAACTCTTTGAACCTGCAATTCTTTGAACTACTTTCAGAGCTGGGAGACAAGAGTCTTGACAGCCACCCTGTGAGTTCCCTTCAAAGACAAGAGAATGTCTTGGGGCTTTGTCATTTAAATTTTTTTGTCTGGAGTTTTCAATCAAACTAATTACATATGGAAGCAAACATAATTCATTTTGCAAGAATGAGCCCTTTGTAACTTCCTGAAGGTGTTGGGATAACCACTTCAGTATGAATTGGGAGGATGATCACCCCATTTATGTTGACTCTCAAACCCACTCCTACAGACAGGCACACATGCACATTTGAACCAACGCCCACCCGTGCTCTGATATGCTCTGTCGTACTCACGTAAACACTTCCGAACCATAGAGTCAGGGAGAAATAGTACACAGCTCACTGAGTCCACACGATCACCACATCACTGGGACATCCTCGCAATGGTTAACTTTTGAACCTCCTTGTTTGAACTTAGGTTTTAGTTATTTGCAGGAAGAATGTTCCCGATGTTGGGGGAGTCCAGAACCAGGAGTCACATTTTAAGAATTAGGGGTAGGCCATTTAGGACTGAGATGAGGAAAAATTTATCACCCAGAGAGTTGTGAATCTGTGGAATTCTTTGCTACAGAAGGCAGTGGAGGCCAATTCACTGAATGCTTTCAAGAGACAGTTAGAGTAAGAAAATAACTGCAGATGCTGGTACAAATCAAAGGTATTTATTCACAAAATGCTGGAGTAACTCAGCAGATCAGGCAGCATCTCAGGATAGAAGGAATGGGTGACGTTTTGGGTCGAGACCCTTCTTCAGACTGAAGAAGGGTCTTGACCCGAAACGTCACCCATTCCTTCTCTCCTGAGATGCTGCCTGGCCTGCTGAGTGACTCCACCATTTTGTGAATAAATACCTTCGAAGAGACAGTTCGATATCGCTCTTAGGGCTAACGGAATCAAGGGATATGGGGAGAAAGCAGGAAAGAGGTACTGATTTTGAATGATCTGCCATGATCATATTGAATGGCGGTGCTGGCTCGATGGGCCGAATGGCCTACTCCTGCACCTATTTTCTATGTTATAGTTTTAGAGATACAGTGCAGAAACAGACCCTTCGGACCACCGAGTCCATGCCGGCCAGTGATCCCCGTACACTTGCTCTCTCCTACACACCATGGGCAATTTACAAATTTTTACCAAAGCCAATTAACCTCCAAACCTGTACATCTTTGGAGTGTGGGAGGAAACCAGAGCACCCAGAGACAACCCACGTGGTCATGAAGAGAAGGTACAAACTCTGTACAGACAGCACCCTTAGTCAGGATCAAACCGGGTCGATGGCGCAGTAAGGCAGCAACTCTACCATTGCGCCAACCTGCCTCTCCATCATCAACAATGGGCCTAAACGTGGCCCATTCCTTCTCTCCTGAGATGCTGCCCGACCTGCTGAGTTACTCCAGCACTTTGTGAATAAATACCTTCGATTTGTACCAGCATCTGCAGTTATTTTCTTACATTATATCAACAATGGGCAACAGCTTTGATATTATGCCTTGAAATCTGAACATTTGTTTTCAACTTAAATTTACGGGAATATATTTCAGAATATTTGAAGACCATTTATGAGATTAGGAAATCGCCATATGTTTGAAATTTATTGATTTACCTTAATTGCCCTTGGTTGTGTTCAGATGTCTTCTTGAAAGTGTACCATTCTTGTGACAATGCAGGTATAGTAATGTTTAGTGAGGCTTTCTGTAATGAACCAAGAGCACTAGGACCCATGTGTATAACAATCGCTGAGTTCTGATTCTCACTAAAATGATCTAGTAGATAAGCTGCACCATCTGTTCATCTACTATAACAACTACAGCACGGAAACAGGCCCGTTCGGCCCTACCAGTCCACGCCGACCACTCTGACCTAGTCTCATCTACCTGCTCTCAGACCATAACCCTCTAATCCCCTCTTATCCATATACCTATCCAATTTACTCTTAAATAATAAAATCGAGCCTGCCTCCACCACTTCCACCGGAAGCCCATTCCATACAGCCACCACCCTCTGAGTAAAGAAGTTACCCCTCATGTTACCCCTAAACTTTTGTCCCTCAATTCTGAAGCTATGTCCCCTTGTTGGAATCTTCCCCACTCTCAAAGGGAAAAGCCTACCCACGTCAACTCTGTCCGTCCCTCTTAAAATTTAAAAAACCTCTATCAAGTCCCCCCTCAACCTTCTACGCTCCAAAAATTAACCATATAATCAGCACAATCAACATAACCAGCTTCAGGTGAGGCAGAGGTTCACTTGCACCTCCTCCAACCTCATCTACTGTATCTGTTGTTCAAGATGTTGACTCATACATCGGTGAGACCAAACGTAGACTGGGCGATCATTTCGCTAAACACCTTCGCTCAGTCCGCCTGAACCTACCTGACCTTCCGGTTGCTAAACACTTGAATTCTCCTCAGTGACATCAGTGGTGGGGAAGATGCTGGAGTCAATTATAAAAGACGAAATTGCTGAGCATTTGGATAGTAGTAACGGGATCATTCCTAGTCAGCATGGATTTACGAAGGGGAAATCATGCTTGACAAATCTACTGGAATTTTTTGAGGATGTAACTAGGAAAATTGACAGGGGAGAGTCAGTGGATGTGGTGTACCTCGACTTTCAGAAAGCCTTCGACAAGGTCCCACACAGGAGATTAGTGGGCAAAATTAGGGCACATGGTATTGGGGGTAGGGTACTGACATGGATAGAAAATTGGTTGACAGACAGAAAGCAAAGAGTGGGGATAAATGGGTCCCTTTCGGAATGGGAGGCAGTGACCAGTGGGGTACCGCAAGGTTCGGTGCTGGGACCCCAGCTATTTACGATATACATTAATGACTTAGACGAAGGGATTAAAAGTACCATTAGCAAATTTGCAGATGATACTAAGCTGGGGGGTAGTGTGAATTGTGAGGAAGATGCAATAAGGCTGCAGGGTGACTTGGACAGGTTGTGTGAGTGGGCGGATACATGGCAGATGCAGTTTAATGTAGATAAGTGTGAGGTTATTCACTTTGGAAGTAAGAATAGAAAGGCAGATTATTATCTGAATGGTGTCAAGTTAGGAGGAGGGGGAGTTCAACGAGATCTGGGTGTCCTAGTGCATCAGTCAATGAAAGGAAGCATGCAGGTACAGCAGGCAGTGAAGAAAGCCTATGGAATGTTGGCCTTCGTAACAAGAGGAGTTGAGTATAGGAGCAAAGAGGTCCTTCTACAGTTGTACCGGGCCCTGGTGAGACCGCACCTGGAGTACTGTGTGCAGTTTTGGTCTCCAAATTTGAGGAAGGATATTCTTGCTATGGAGGGCGTGCAGCGTAGGTTCACTAGGTTAATTCCCGGAATGGCGTGACTGTCGTATGTTGAAAGGCTGGAGCGATTGGGCTTGTATACACTGGAATTTAGAAGGATGAGGGGGGATCTTATTGAAACATATAAGATAATTAGGGGATTGGACACATTAGAGGCAGGAAACATGTTCCCAATGTTGGGGGAGTCCAGAACAAGGGGCCACAGTTTAAGAATAAGGGGTAGGCCATTTAGAACGGAGATGAGGAAGAACTTTTTCAGTCAGAGAGTGGTGAAGGTGTGGAATTCTCTGCCTCAGAAGGCAGTGGAGGCCAGTTCGTTGGATGCTTTCAAGAGAGAGCTGGATAGAGCTCTTAAGGATAGCGGAGTGAGGGGGTATGGGGAGAAGGCAGGAACGGGGTACTGATTGAGAGTGATCAGCCATGATCGCATTGAATGGCGGTGCTGGCTCGAGGGGCTGAATGGCCTACTCCTGCACCTATTGTCTATTGTCTATTGTCTATTGTCCTTCCCATTCCCACAATTACCTTTCTGTCCTAGGCCTCCTCCATTGTCAGAGTGAGGCTAAACACAAATTGGTGGAACAGCATCTCATATTTCGCTTCGGCAGCTTACAGCCCAGTGGTATGAATATTGATTTCTCTAACTTCAAGTAACACTGGCATTCCCTCACTCTCTATCCCTCCCCCACCCAAGTCACACCAGCTTCTCATTTTCACCCTACAAACAGCTAACAATGGTCTGTTTCCTTTATCATTGTTACTTTTTTGCATATCTTTCATTAATTGATCTATATCTCTCTACATCATCGTCTATAGCTCTCATTTCCCTTTTCCCTAACTAGTCTGAAGAAGGGTCTCGACCCAAAACATCACCCATTCCTTCTCTCCAGAGATGCTGCCTGAGTTACTCCAGCTTTTTGTGTCTATTTTCAACATATTCAGCACAATCACCATAAGCAGTTATGTTACAATTGTGCAAGACATTAGTGAGGCTGCATTTGGAGCATTGCATTTATTTTTGGTCATCCTGCTACAGGAAGCATTTTGTTAAGTTGGAAAAAGTGCCGAGAAGATTTATGAGGATGTTACAAGGACTTGAGGGCCTGAGCTATTGGGAGAGTTTGGGCAAGCTTTGACTTTATTCCTTGGAGTGCAGGAAGCTGAGGGTTGAACTTAAAGGGGTAGTGTAGATCATGATGGTAATAGATAGGATAGATGCACAGAGTCTTTTACCCAGAGTAAGGGAATCAAGGTGGATATAGGTTTAAGGTGAGGGGGGAAAGATTTAATAAGAACCTGAGGGGCAACTTTTTCACACAGAGGGTGATGGGCATATCGAACAAACTGCCAGAGGAGGTATCACAAAATGCTGGAGTAACTCAGCAGGTCAGGCAGCATCTTGGAGAGAAGGAATGGGTGAAGTTTCGGGTCGAGACCCTTCTTTAAAAGTTACTTTATAGACAATAGACAATACATAATTGGTGCAGGGGTAGGCCATACGGCCCTTCGAGCCAGCACCGCCATTCAATTTGATCATGGCTGATTTTCCTACGAACTGCCAGAGGAGGTTGTTGAGGCAGGGACTTTAACAAAGTTTAAAAGACATTTGGACTGTAAATGGATAGGAAAGGTTTAGAAGGATATAGGCTAAGCACGGGCATGTTGGACTAATGTGCATGGGCGCTTTGGTCAGCATGAGCCTGTTTCCGTGCTGTATGGTTCCATGACTCTAATCAATAGAGGTGGCTTCTTACACAGAGCTCCACATGTTAAATGGTTGAATTATGAGTGTTGTTTTTACCCAACACATTGAACGATGCCATTATGAAGTAGGATGAAGGAAAGTCAACCAGCATAGTTTTAAGAGGAAGTGTTGCTTGTTAACATTTAGCACCTTTGTCACATTTTACGGGTTCTCTCCCTGGAGCTGTGGAGTAGCATGGTACCGGTAGTCCCGCCCCCCCCCCCTGACATCAGTCTGAAGAAGGGTCTCGACACGAAACGTCGCCCATTCCTTCTCTCCTGAGATGCTGCCTAACCTGCTAAGTTACTCCAGCATTTTGTGAATAAATACCTAGCATGGTTACTGGGATCGATTTGAAATTCATTTCTTTAGTGTTTTGTGTTTGTGTCAGTTGTGCTATTGCTTAACAGTGCAGCACAGGAACAAGCTCGTTGGCGTTCCAGTGATTATAGATGGCATTTTGGGCGGCACGGTAGCGCAGCGGTAGAGTTGCTGCTTTACAGCGAATGCAGCGCCGGAGACTCAGGTTCGATCCTGACTACGGGTGCTGCACTGTAAGGAGTTTGTACGTTCTCCCCGTGACCTGCGTGGGTTTTCTCCGAGATCTTCGGTTTCCTCCCACACTCCAAAGACGTACAGGTATGTAGGTTAATTGGCTGGGTAAATGTAAAAAAAAAAAAAATTGTCCCTAGTGGGTGTAGGATAGTGTTAATGTACGGGGATCGCTGGGCGGCACGGACTTGGAGGGCCGAAAAGGCCTGTTTCCGGCTGTATATATATGATGATATGATTTTGAATTCTTTCAATAGATCAGCTAAGTAATGGACTAATTGTGCAGAAAGGATGGTAATCTTTTTTTGCTGCAAATCACACTGTCGGTGGAAGTTTTCCAATTCACTGACATCTCCAGGTGCAAGGACACATAAAGAAACTAAATTGCACGTAGATACTTGGTATTGCCGAAGTGTTGAAGACTGGTCAAGCAAGCAAACAAATTGAAAGATTCCAGCAAGCACAACCTCCTGTGTCTCGAAACAATTTGCTGCATCATCCAGCAAACCCTCAGGCTGTTAACATCTTCAAGACGAGAGAACTATTTGGAGGGGGGTTGCTTTAATTGCAGCAAAACACAATATTGTAACATCAAGGGAACGCTGCCAGCAGCTTGAGTTAGACAATGGTTCACAGGAGTGTCAATGATAAGTGTTCACCTTAGATGATTCTGAAACAAGGAGACTTTCTTTTGGAATAGCATCAGCTCTGGATGTTTTTCAGAGGACACCTGATAGGTTGCTTCAAGATCTGCCAAAACCGTGTTGATTAACTAGATGATATATTAGTGTCTGCTGAGACAAAGCCAGGACTTTGAGGAGAGGCGGCATGGTGGTGCAGTGATAGAATTGCTGCCTTACAGCGCCAGAGATCCGGGTTCGATCAAGGCTACGGGTGCAGTCTCTGCGGTGCATCCACATGCTCCTTTGATCGCGTGGTTTTCTCCGATTTCCTCCCACACTCCAAAGATTGTAGGTTTGTTGGCTTTGGTAAGTTGTAAAATTGTCCCTAGTGTGTGGGATAGTGCTGGTGCATGGGAGATCGCACGGACTTGATGGGCCGAAGGGCCTGTTTCCGTGCTGTATCTCTAAAATCTAAAGTCTAAAGAGGGGCTGTACTCTGGGGATCCTGCAAAACAGGAGCGTGTTTGCAGAAAGACATACATATCATGGTTGTCTCTGGAGTATCTTGGCTGGAATACAGATGGTGAAGGACTCCAGCCAGTTGAGAATAAAATTTAAATTGGATTGAAGGCACCTGATTCAACCAATTCGACAGAGCTGTCGACCTGCCGGTAACTTCTCAACCATGAGCACTGTCTACTACCCTTGGGACTTCACTGGGACTTTCAGATTAGTTTAGTTTAGTTTAGAGATACAGCGCGGAAACATTGAGATGGCCCACCATGTCCAGGGCGACCAGCGATCCCACCACAATCCTATAAAACACTATCCTACAAATACTCGGGACAATTTACATTTATACAAAGCCAATTAACCTATTGGAATGTGGGAGGAAACCGAAGATCTCGGAGAAAACCCACGCAGGTCACGGGGAGAACGTAAAAAACTCTGTACAGACAGCACCCGTGGTCGGGATCTGGCACTGAAAGTGCTGTAAGTCAGCAACTCTACCGCTGCGCCACCGTGCCACCCCTTAGTGAGACACAAGACAAGATGGAAGAGAAGTGGGAAATAAATTGTTTCTTACAAAGCAAAGCATTTGCACTGAGTCCACAAGTTGTTGTTCAATGTGATCCAATGAGTCAGTAATGACTATGGCACTGGTGCAGTGTAACCACACAAGATGTGGACAGTGGAAATAAGTGGACAACTACTTTTGGATCAAAGTCTCTTTCTAAGATGGAGCAATACAACTAGATGGAGTGAAGGAACTGAGTTCTCCAAGCAATGTAGCCTCTCCTCAGTACTGCCCTGCATGTAAGGCCATAACCCACAGCTTACTGACTCAGAGGCTGAAACTTGGCAGAGAAAAATGGAAACGGCTTCAAATTCATAACAACTTACTCAGATCTTGCAAAGATGAATGACAAATTTGTGGTTTGTTTCACTTGTTAAAGCTCAAAACGGGAAGATGACAAATCCCTTCATTAGATGAATAACCACAAATTTGTTTTTCATCTTTGCTGGTTCCGACTAACTTGTTGTGAATTAGAAGCAGTTTCCATTTTTGCCCAGGAAGAGGAACATTTGGGTTGAAAAGACTTTGCTGGTAAACCGTGATAATTGGTGGGCAATCTTAGTTCTCAGATACAGCGCGGAAACAGGCCCTTCGACCCACCAAGTCCTCACCAACCAGTGATCCCCGCAAATAAAAACCATTCTACACAAACGAGGGAGCATTTACATTCATACCAAGCCAATTAACCTACAACCCTGTACGTCTTTGGAGTGTGGGAGGAAACTGAAGATCTTGGAGAAAACCCATGCTGGTCACGGGGAGAACGTACAAACTCCGTACAGACAGCACCCGTAGTCAGGAACGAACCCGGCTCTCTGGTTGTAGAGTTGGCTGCCGCCCCTGTTGAACATGATGCCAAATCAAACCAAAAAGAGGTGGTTACCAGACACATCTATTGTGCTATAGATCGGCAGGGTGAGGCTCTTTAAGGATACAGCTAACCCAGGAGCACAGAACTTCGGCACTGGTTTGCACTCGATCTTACACTATGTGGAGTGAACTGAATTACTTGGAAAAAAAATGGGGGCATTTAAAAGGTGCCGGTTAGATCATCCCCACAGCACTTCTGACCAACAATGAGGGCAAGTACTTCAGTTCTGATTAGGAAGGAAGAGAGAGGAGGGGGTCTGAAGAAGGATCTCGACCCGAAACGTCACCCATTCCTTCTATCCAGAGATGCTGCCTGTCCCGCTGAGTTACTCCAGCATTTCGTGTCTATCTACTTCAGTTCTGACCAACACGAGGGGCTTTGCCAACATTGACAAAGGGGAGATTCACCAAGGTTCCTCCCGTCATTAATTCTTTAATTCCCCATCAATAGTCACATCTGGCAGTAGCTAAACTTAAGAGCTATGATCTTCTCTGTAAATTGCTTAATGTCGCCTGTGGCATTCCGTTTGTACAGTGCATTCACTTTTTGCCAGAGATGTGCTTTTTTATGGGGCTTAACACTGGGTAAATGCAAAGTTCATGTCACCCCTTAACATAAGGGGTCGGCCTTTCAGAACGGAGATGGGAATACATCTCTTCATCCATAAGGTGACAAGTCTTTGTGTAATTCTCAGCTCCCAAGGACTGCAGAGATCAATAGGTTAAGGCAATTAAGGAATACGGATCACGTACAAGAAAGGCCGTCGGACAAAAGATACAGAAGCTTGAAACCATGCACCACCTGGCTCAGGTGCAGCCTCTTCCCTTCTGCTATCAGATTATCCCACTGCGGAACATTGGATTTTGTTTCTGGACCTTTGTGCGATGCAACATTTAGAACTATATTCTGCACCCTGTATCTTTCCCTTCACCTGTTGTACTTGAGTTTGGCTTGATTGCATTCATGTATAGTATTATCTAGTTTGACTGCATAACATGCAAAACAAACCTTTTCACTGTACCTCGTTGTATGTGACTACAGGATACCTAAAGAAAGCCGTGCTGAGGCAGGGAAGATCACCCATGAACTTACTGAATGGTGAATCAGGCATAATGGGTTGAATGGCCAACTCCTTATGCCATAAGGTCATAAGGTCAACAGATTTAGGCCATTTGGCCCATCGTCTACTCCACTATTCAATCATGGCTGATCTATCTCTCCCTCCTAACCCCATTCTCATGCCTTCTCCCCATAACCCCTGACACCCGTATTAATCAGGAATCTATCTATGTGGAGGAAGGAACTGCAGATGCTGGTTTAAACCGAAGATAGACACAAAAAGCTTGGAGTAACTCAGCGGGGCAGGCAGCATCTCTGGAGAGGAATGGGTGACGTTTCGGGTCAAGGCCCTTCTTCAGACTCTCTCAACCTGAAACTTCTCTCCAAAGAATCTACCTATCTCTGCCTTAAAAATATCCATTGACTTGGCCTCCACAGCCTTCTGTGGCAAAAAAATCCTCAGATTCACCACCCTCGGACTAAAAAAATCCCTCCTCATCTCCTTGCTAAAGGAACGTCCTTTAATTCTGAGGCTATGGCCTTTGGTCCTAGACTCTCCCACTGGTGGAAACGTGCTGATTACTCCTATCAATTCTCACCTCCATGTCGTGGCCATTTTGGATGAGGTACCAACGGGGGAGTTAACACATCTAGAGAAAGGAGATGAAGAAATGACCAATCAATCCGAAGTTCTTCACAGTGCGATCAAACACATACCCTTAAGCAGATGTGTTTGGATCTGAACTTTAAACAGTAAATGCAAAATGTACTGCTATTGAAAATTCACTCCCTTATGAAATAAATCTTCTCTTCTGGCTACTAGATGGAGATGCTGTGGGAATATCAATTCAGATAATGCTGGCTGTTTCGCAGAATGGCTGTGAACTCCCTACTCCCCTATATATTCTGAAACCATGTTGAAGTATCCGTTGGTGGGTGGGTGGAGAGAATGATCATAGTTTGGGGAATTGCTTTCTTTGATTTCGAGCAATGCCGTGACAATACCACTTCCATCTAATGGAAGTGAGTGAGCATGCAGCACGGTTTGAGATCAGGCTTGCTACTTACAGCAGCAATAGTAGAAGCTGGCACTGAAAAGCCCACTACAGGAAGACTTCAGATCATCCCCAGAAATCTCCCACGTTAAGCTTCAGAAATACCTCACACAGTATTGTTTCAGTTTAGAGAGTAAGTGCTTTAATAATGGGTTTTAAAGACTTTAAAATCAGCAATGGTATTAGGAAGGAACCTACAGGAGATTTTTTTCAATGGTGTGGTTTCTTTAAGAACCATTTGATATACAATTCTGAGGAATTAGAGGCTACTGAGGTCTCTTTGGACACTGACTAAATTGCTTTAGGGATTTTGAATGGAATGTCTTGGTTCTTGTTGAGTTGGCTGGGATTTTGTCTCTGGGATATTCAGCATCTCTCAGGAGGATACATTGTCAGTTGCACATGAGCTATTTTCACATTTCTGACATGCAACTTAATGCGGGCTGAATGCGAAATAATGTATTTCAGACTGGAGGTGCAAAAAGAACTTTCTTGACCTTAACTGGAATAAGCCCGCACACTGAAATTGCTTGAAGTCCCTTCGGTATAACTCTTGATTCAGTTGCCAATAAGTGATGTGCCCAAGTTTATTTTCAGTTTTGACCTCAGTGTCTTTGAAAAATGTTATGTAATAGAAGGGATTTTCTCCAATCCAATTTCTTTCAAACTCCCCTCTTCAATAATCATTGAAACCTCTAGTTTTCTTCCACCATAATCATTAACAAAAGTAAGATTAGACTCTATCTTGCACTTAGATGTGGATCTCCCGTAGATCTGCTGTGAATGGTCGTTGAAGAAATGCCATTATTTCCATGTGCTAAGGTTTTTCTTGGTTTTCGATCATTGTCTTAGTTTATAGAGCAGGCACAGACCCTGTCCCACCTTGTCCATGCCCCACTCATGCATACCCATCATTTGCCCCAGTCTGTCCTTGCCAACCACTAAGTACTCATCCCATTTACCGCACTCGACCCACAGTGAGTAGTTATGATACTATTGATAGTACTGTTAATAACCTGCTGTTAATAACTACTTCCATCACTTAGCTGGCAAGTACAAGTAAACTGATCGGGTGGTAATTTGTTGAATTGCTTTGTGTTACTTGTCATGAACAAGACAAGTATTAAAACGTCTTGATGCTTCTTAAAATCGCTATCTGCATTCATCAGTTCATGAATTCATAAGTGAGTGGAGCAGAATTCGGCCATTCGGCTCATCAAGTCCACTCCGCCATTAAATCATGGCTGATCTATCTTTCCCTCTTAACCCCATTCTCCGGCCTTCTCCCCATAACCCCAGACACCCGTACTAAACAAGAATCTATCTATCTCTGCCTTAAAAATATCCCATTGTAGCGACCATAGAGAATGGTCCAGGTCGTCGAACCCTCGGATTGGCCAGCGAGGTCACGTGGGAACGCGACCATGGGGATTGGTCCAGGGAACGACATCGCTGATTGGCCAGCGATGTCATGTGCGCGTTTGGCGCCCGATTTAGTGAGTTCGGCGAAGTCTTCAAGGAAGACAGTAAGTTTGTATTGGTTGTCCTGTACCTTGTTGTTTAACTCTGTATTCGTGTATTGCGGCTGCAATAAACTTCGTCTACAACCAACAAGTTTCGGACTCGCCATATTGGTGACCCCGACGTGATCTGGACGATCACCGACTGAGCAGGAACCCGACGCCTCGTTGACGATGACCGAGCAGGGCACACCGGAGTCAAGCGCGGCAGGCGTTCATCTTCCGTTATTTTGGACGTACGCACCGCAAGCTTGGTTTATCCACGCCGAGGCTCAATTCCATATAAAGAAGGTGTCGGACGAATCCACGAAGTACTTCTACCTCGTCAGCGCTCTACCGCCGGACACAACCAAGCGCGTGATGCGGTTCATCGTAAATTCACCTGCGGAAGACAAGTACGAGGCCATGAAGAAGGTATTACTGCGAACCTTCGGGTTGAATAAGCATGGTGGTGCGGCAAAACTTCTGCACCTACCGGATCTTGGAGACCAACTGCCTTCCGTCCTCATGGCCGAAATGATGATGCTAGCCGGTGAGCATACGGATTGCCCGATGTTTGAACAGGCATTCCGCGAGAAACTTCCCGAGGATGTCCGACTGCTGCTTACGGATTGTTCTTTTAAGGACCCCGAAGCATATGCAGCGAAAGCGGACGTGCTCATAGCGGCAAAAAACAAGGCAAGTGGTTCAATCAACAAAGTCTCGACATCGGTGACCACGCCACAGCGACGGCAAGATGGCGCCACGTCTCCCGCCAATTCTCCGAAAGCCCGCCAAAAAGATCCGCACAAGCGCGGCTGGTGCTATTATCACCTACGATGGGGTAACGAATCCCGCAACTGTCGTTTGCCTTGTACCTTCGCGGGAAATGCCTCGGCCGATCGTACATAGGGGCAGTTACGAAATGGCCAGAACCGGCGCCTCTATGTCCATGATCGATTCACGGACACAGAATTTTTGGTAGACACGGGAGCCATCGTCAGCATAGTGCCGCCGACCGACCTCGAAACCAGATCGGGTAAGACAGGTCCCACCCTCATCGCGGTTAATGGCAGCCCAATTCGCACTTTCGGTACACGGAAGATGTCCCTTGTGTTAGGCCTCCGCACGTACGAATGGCCATTCATCATAGCCGACGTCAAACAAGCGATCCTGGGCGCAGATTTTCTCTGGGCTTTTTCACTGGTTCCTGATGTCCGCGGTAACGACCTCCGACCCTCCGCCGAAGATGAGCACGTCGCTCCGACAATCGCCTCCTCGCCCAGCCCTACTGTCCAGGCCGTTGTCGCGGCCCCCGACTCGTATGCTGCGATTCTGGCAGAGTTCCCAGAGCTGCTCGTCCAACGTTTTGACGCACCTTCGGCTAAGCACGGTGTGGTCCATCACATCCGCACCGAAGGCCCTCCCGTTTTCGCTCGGGCCAGGAGACTACCGCCAGACAAACTGGTGGTGGCAAGGGCGGAGTTCAGGAAGATGGAGGAAATGGGAATTGTCCGTCAGTCTGACAGCCCGTGGGCCTCGCCGTTACACATGGTCTCCAAGGCATCTGGGGGGTGGAGGCCATGCGGCGATTATCGGCGTCTCAATGCTCTCACCACGGCTGATCGCTACCCCATACCGCACCTACAGGACTTTTCATCTGGGCTGGAAGGAGCGGTGGTGTTTTCCAAAATCGATTTGGTGCGAGGATACCATCAGATTCCGGTGCGACCGGAGGACATACAAAAAACTGCAACTATTACTCCGTTCGGGTTGTTTGAATGGTTGCGTATGCCTTTCGGTTTAAAGAACGAGGCACAGGCTTTCCAGCGACTGATGGACCGCGTGGGCCGTGGTTTACCCTTTTTGTTTATTTATTTAGACGACATCCTGGTAGCCAGCCCCTCAGTGCAGGAACACCAGGCCCATTTGCGGACCGTGTTCCAGCGGCTCCAAGACCACGGGCTCATTATCCAACCCTCCAAATGTCAATTCGGCCTGCCTGCCCTCGATTTTCTAGGGCACAGAATTACTCCTGCCGGCGCCGCCCCTTTGCCCGAGAAGGTGGAAGCTATCCGGGCTTTTCCCAGGCCCACCACAGTAAAAGGGCTGCAGGAGTTCGTAGGCATGGTTAATTTCTACCATAGATTCGTTCCGGCAGCGGCGCGAGTCCTGCGTCCGCTTTTCCAATGCCTTGCAGGGAATCCGGTAGAGTTGTTGTGGTCCCCGACCGCAGAGTCGGCTTTTACGGCAGCTAAGGCAGCCTTGGCAGACGCCACCATGTTGGTCCATCCGAGCCCCTCCGCCCCCACGGCCCTGACGGTTGACGCCTCTGACGTGGCGGTGGGTGGGGTTCTGGAGCAGCAGGTCGGTGGCCGTTGGCAGCCTTTAGCGTTTTTCAGCCGGCAACTAAATTCGGCCGAGCTGAAATATAGCGCATTTGACCGAGAGCTTCTAGCTCTCTATTTAGCTGTCCGTCATTTCAGGTATTTCCTCGAGGGCCGCCCATTCGTGGCATTTACGGACCACAAGCCATTAACATTTGCTTTTTTGAAATTGTCTGACCCATGGTCGGCCCGCCAGCAGCGGCACCTGACTGCTATCTCCGAATTTACCACAGATGTCCGTCATATCGCGGGTAAGCTTAATGCCGTTGCTGACGCCCTGTCTAGACCTGCTTTTCCCCCTATTTCGGCGGTGGACTGCGAAGTGGATCCCCAGGAGCTTGCGGAGGCACAGCTCCTAGCGGATACCGTTTCGGCTTACCAGTCCACCACTTCGGGATTGAAGTTGGCCCAGGTAGCTTGTGGGTCGGAGGGCACGAAAGTCTGGTGCGATGTTTCTCTTCCTCGTCCCAGGCCGGTAGTACCGCCCTCCCTTCAGCGCCGGGTTTTCGATGCCATTCATGGGCTGGCGCACCCGTCCATCCGCTCCACCTCTGCCTTGGTAGCAGCGAGGTTTGTCTGGCATGGCCTGCGGAAACAGGTAGCGGGGTGGGCACGTTCCTGCGTGCCCTGTCAGACCGCTAAAGTCCAGCGCCACGTCCAGCCCCCCGTACAGAATTTCGAGGTCCCGGCTTTTCGTTTTTTCCACATCCACGTGGATTTGGTCGGGCCCTTGCCTTCCTCCCGGGGCTACACCCACCTCCTCACGGTGGTGGATCGGTTCACCCGGTGGCCAGAGGCTTTACCATTGTTTGATATCTCGTCAGCGTCTTGTGCTAGGACTTTGGCCCTTCATTGGGTAGCTCGTTTCGGGGTCCCGGCAGTTATTACAACTGACAGAGGGCCACAGTTCACTTCGTCCCTCTGGGCCGCGCTGGCGGAACTGTACGGGTCCAAGTTACAACCCACGACTGCATATCACCCCCAGGCAAATGGACTCGTAGAAAGGTTCCACCGCCAACTTAAGGCGTCCCTCAGTGCAAGGCTTGAAGGCCCGGACTGGGTAGACCAACTCCCTTGGGTTCTTTTGGGCATCCGGACTGCTCCTAAGCCAGATCTCGGTGCGTCGTCCGCAGAGCTAGTATATGGCTCGACACTTCGAGTACCCGGAGATCTGTTTCCGGACCCTTCAGCCCTGCTCCCTACAGTCCCATCAGCGTTAGCATCTCTCCGGGAACGGGTGGGCTCCCTGGCTCCAGTGCCGATTTCACGTCATGAGTGTCCCATGGTACATGAACCGTCTTCCCTGAAGGACTGTGAGTTTGTTTTTCTGCGTAAAGATGCCCATCGCGCCCCGTTGCAGAGGGTCTATCAAGGGCCGTTCCGGGTTTTACGTAAGGGAACGGCTACTTTCACCTTAGACATGGGCGGCAAGAGTGAACTCGTCTCGGTGTCCCGGCTCAAACCTGCCCATTTGGACCCGGATCAACCAGTCCTGGTCGGTCAAACCCCTAGGAGAGGCCGACCTCCGTTAGTTCCGCCCAGTCCAGAAACCCCCGTTCCGACAGTTCCTCCAGGACCCCCCGTTTCGGCAGTTCCTCCAGGACCCCCCGTGCCGGTAGTTCCTCCAGAACCTCTCGTTCCGGCTGTTCCACCAAGTCCGGAACCTCCGGCACCTGTGGTTCAGGCTGTCCCTCTCCGTACTCGTTATGGTCGCGAAATCCGGCTCCCAACTAGGTTCCGCACCTCGGGTTCTGGGGGGGGTCATGTAGCGACCATAGAGAATGGTCCAGGTCGTCGAACCCTCGGATTGGCCAGCGAGGTCACGTGGGAACGCGACCATGGGGATTGGTCCAGGGAACGACATCGCTGATTGGCCAGCGATGTCATGTGCGCGTTTGGCACCCGATTTAGTGAGTTCGGCGAAGTCTTCAAGGAAGACAGTAAGTTTGTATTGGTTGTCCTGTACCTTGTTGTTTAACTCTGTATTCGTGTATTGCGGCTGCAATAAACTTCGTCTACAACCAACAAGTTTCGGACTCGCCATACCATGACTTGGCCTACATAGCCGTCTGTGTCAATGAATTCCACAGATTCACCAGCCTCTGATTAAAGGGTGATTTGTGAGCTGCTGAGGGGATTGGGGTAGAGTTAGAGGGATGCTGGCAGATGAATAAAGGATTGCAAAACAAGAAAAGCAGAAATCTGGTTATTTCCATGCAGGCAGTTTAAAGCTGTTGGCTGGGCAGCTTACAGAAACAGTAAGCTGGGGAAAAATTAATAGTTGGACAAGCCTGAAATTTATTTGGGACACATCATACTTGACCAATTTGATTTCGATTTTGGACTAAAGAACTAGTAGCAGAATGAATGTAAAACTCACAGGGATAGAAATGAGACAGTTATTTTTTTTTACTTGGGCAAAATAAGGAGCAGTATAATGGAAGAATAATATAGGCACTTGCTAAATTGTATGCAGAATATTGCAGATTAGTGTAAAAGAGATTTAATCTCCAAAGACGTACAGGTTTGTAGGTTCATTGGCTTGGTATAAATGTAAATAGTCCGTGTAGGGTAGTGTTAGCGTGCGGGGATCGCTGGTCGGTGTGGAATCGGTGGGCTGAAGGGCCTGTTTCCGCGCTGTATCTCTGAAATAAACTAACTTAAACTAAACCAAGTAACTATCAGCAAACATAATTGTTTTGGACGCAATACCAATTTTGGCTCAATAAAAATGATGATCCTGGCTATAATCCAGTATGCAATATCATTTGTAATTTCAGTTCTTACAGAACATGAAGCTCCTGCCACATTAGCTTGCCATCACATAGCTTTATTTTGTCTTTGAAGGAAATACAAAACCATGGTACTGTTAAACTGAAATGCTTTCATGAAAAGAATTTGCATTTGGCTCAGGGAGGCTGGTCCAGCCTGTGTCAGATAAAACCTCTCACTAGGCTTGGGTTTGCATTCCAATCTCAGGATTCAAATAACAAGTAAACCCATCCATGCTGACTGAAGAAGGGTCTCGACCCGAAACGTCACCCATTCCTTCTCTCCAGAGATGCTGCCTGTCCTGCTGAGTTACTCCAGCTTTTTGTTTCTATATTCGGTTTAAACCAGCATCTGCAGTTCCTTCCTACGCAAGTATTTATTAAATTCTGGCCATCTACGTTTGGAAAGAATGAATAAACCCTACATGTGGTAGCAGTGGGATTAACTGGAAAGAGGTTTCAATAACAAGGTTAGACTGGAGAAGCTAGAGTTGTTCTCCTTGGAGCTAAGAGGATTAACAGGAGGTGAGATCGAGGTTTGCGAGATTATTTGAGGTTTAGTTGGGTGAAACAGAGAGAAGCTATTCCCATCAGCACAGGTTCAAAGGCCAGTACTTACATGGATGTAAGGGGAATGTGAGTTTTTGATGCAGAGAGCAGTTATGTACTGACATTTACTGCCTATAATCATTGTCGAAGCAGAATCATTTCCTGAATTCAAAGAGGAATTAAATAGGCACTTGAGAAAGAATAAGCTGATGACTATGGTATTGCTCTGAAGGATTTGGCATGCATCTGATGAAAGCCTATGCCCTAACAATTCTATAATTCTGCTGGTATTGGAATTGGTTTATGATGGTCACGTGCATCGGGTTACAGTTGAAAAATGTATGACGCAATCTATGAAACTCTCTGATACTTGATGGGGGCTTCAAGAGATTCTGCCCTCAAAAAGAAAAGATCGGAAAATGTTCCCTGTTTGGAAAAGTATGTCATTTGTTTTATTGCGGTGATCCCAAGCATCTTCAATCCTTGATCTTACCATTGATACAAGTCATGTATTTGGGAAATGCTATTGAAGAAGCTTTGATGAGTTGTTGCTTTGCTTTCATCCGTTACAACTTAACCACCACCCCCCGAACCACACCATTGTCACCACCTGTTTCATTGGACTCACAGACCGCATTTCACCACAAAGTAACTGGAGGACTTTACCTGATGGAATTGAAAGGTCCAGTTGACTGAACAAAACATTGGAGAACGATGTTTATTGTTTTGAAATCAGCAGTCAGATAGTTTTCATATCCCTTCCAAGTCTGCAAATCTTTTTGCCTTTCCTTCCCATTAGCACGATATTCATTCACAAAATGCTGGAGTAACTCAGCAGGTCAGGCAGCATCTCGGGAGAGAAGGAATGGGTGATGTTTCGGGTCGAGACCCTTCTTCAGACTGAAGAAAAGTTTCTTTCTTTGAGGCAAATTGGCACCAAGATGAGAGAAAAAAGAACCCCCTGTCTTCAGACTGAAGAAGGGTCTCGACCCGAAACGTCACCCATTCCTTCTCTCCCGAGATGCTGCCTGACCTGCTGAGTTACTCCAGCATTTTGTGAATAAATCGATTTGTACCAGCATCTGCAGTTATTTTCTTACAGCACAATATTCATGCTGTGGACTGAACAGACCTGTGGAAAGCAGCAAAATGCGAATCATATTAAATAATCGTGGCTTAATTCTAATGGGGAGATATCCAATAATTTTAGCCATCACGTCTTTGTTCCCTTGTCGTTATCCTCGCAACTGAAGACATAGAGGTTGCGATCAGTTGCATCTCTAGAATTACTGAACTTCGTTTGATGGCGTGCCACAGAGACTTCCAGAAACAGGAGGCAAGATTTCTTTTAAAGGCAAAGTTGGACAAAAAGTTTTCTTTCTTTGAGGCAAATTGGCACCAAGATGAGAGAAAAAAGAACCCCCTGTCTTTGATTTGCTCTTTTTGTTGGCCTTACTAACCGCTGGTGCAACTTTTAATGACTGGTGTGTTTGTCTTCATGTGCTGCAATATTTAACGAGTTGTTAGAACAAGGTGCAGTGGCAGGGAGCTGGCAGATGAGTCATGTTTAACTTGAACCTCAGAAGAGGGATAGAACACATTGTATCTGCACCAGTCAGTTTGCCATTGGTGCTGGCAACAATAATGAAATTACTACTGGAAGAGAGAATAAAAGAACATCCAGAAAACTATAACAATGAACAGGATTGGATTTCAAAAGAGAAAATCGTGCTTGTCCGATTTATTTAATTTTTTGAAGAGGTGACAGAGTCAAGGGCCTGCCCCAGTTACGCGATTTTTAAGGCGACTGCCGGCGACTGTCAAAGTCGTAGCAGATCGCCGAAAATTTATTTTACCCTACGACAATGACCACGACAATGCCGAGTCAGGTCGACACAAGTTACTTTGTTTGTGAAACTAGCACCTGGCTAAGAGATTACACCGTCTTTGGAAACATCGCAAAATTCCCACGCTTACCTGACTGTCAAACTGTCGCCTCCAATCTACCTGTCAAATGTCCTGACGGTAAATATATTGGTTAAACAAAACTATCTTCTGGTATCTTCAAATGCCTTTTCTTAATTTAATATTGCGTGCTTCTAAATGCATCTGCGACAACCCAGCAAACCTGGGGACAGCGTGCGACAGCGCCCGCAATAAGCAACGATATCTGGCGACAAGCCAGCTGTCGCCGAGAAATTTCTACCTGGAATTTTTTTCCGCGACGCGCCGAGATCCACTACGATTCATTGAAGACTCCCCACGATCATGCCCGCGACACCCCGGCGAACGTTCAGCGACAGCCTAGTCGCCGGTAGTCGCCTTAAAATCGCCTAAGGGAGACAGGCCCTATAAACATTATACGCTTTATCCTGCATCTGTACACAATGGGCAACTTGATTGTTATTCATGTATGGTTCTTTGGCTGACTGGACGGCATGCAACCGAATAGCTTTTCACTGTACCTTGGTACATGTGACAATAATAATCTAAACCAAACTAATCTAAACTAAACTAGACTAAACTAAAAACAGAAAAACAAAGAGAGTAAATAATGGTGAAGCAGTAAAATGAAGGCAAAGGATTATCCTGGAATCTTGAGATAAACACCAAGTGCTGGAGGAACTCAGTAGGTCAGGCAGCATCGGGGAAGCCAATGGACAGACAACATTTCGGGTCGGGACTCTTCTTTTCACATGTCCAATCCCCCCCCCACCCCCCCCAGATGCTGCCTGGCCTGCTGAGTTCCTCACGCACTTTGTGTGAAGGTAAAACAGTCAATTTTTCAATAAAGAACCTCGATATAGACCAATGAATACGGTCAGAGGCAGCATTGAAGAGAACTACAACAAATGATGTTCCATGTTATCCCACTATCGCATCCACTCCCTGCACACTAGGGGCAATTTACAGCATGGGGAAATTTACCTACAAACCCGCAAGTCTTTTGGATGTGGGAGGAAACTGGAGCACCCTGAGGAAACCCACACGGTCACAGGGAGAACGTGAAAACTCCACACCAACAGCACCCGAGGTCAGGATTGAACCTGGGTCTCCGGTGCTGCTCATGAACCTGGACGTTACAGTTACTGTTGGACGCTACTGTGCTGTGGTAAACATTTAGTGTATCGTCGCTATGTTCTCAAGACCGCTCCTTCACGCACCACGCTCTGGGTAGGATGACTTCACTGTGTCCAGCTTGTGTTTTGTAATTATAGAACTTTCCACAGAAGTTTGGCTTGGGTACCAGGACAGATTTATTATTTCTTTTTATGAGCCAAATTATTTAATGTAGCTGCAGAGAACAAGCCAGTCGCAGTGATGTCATCTTTCCCAGATTGAAGAAATTAGTCATGTTCAGCTCAACATGTCAAATGTTTATAATCTCAGCCGTAAACGAGGGAAGATAAACACGTCACATTGCGCAATCTGGGCAGAAAATTATTAATTAACCAGGAATTCTCAGAGCGCTGAAGAACAAACACAATCCAGACAGATAGAAAATGATCTGATATGTTCACCTCCAAGTCTCCATGCTGGAATGTGTAGGAAGGAACTGCAGAGGCTGGTTTACACCGAAAATAGACAACAAATGCTGGAGCAACTCAGTGGGACAGGCAGCATCTCTGGAGAGAAGGAATGGGTGACGTTTTGGATCGAGACCCTTCTTCAGACTCAAATATTCATTTCTCACATGTTTCGTTAGTGGGGTTTGGTCTGTTGAGCATGAGTGGTTGTAAAAACAAGGAACTGCAGATGCTGGTTTATACCAAAGATGGACACTGAATGCTGGAGTAACTCAACGGGTCGGGCCCCTTCTTCATACCTGAAGTCTGAAGAAGGCTCCCAACCCAGAATGTCACCCATCCTTTGTCTCCAGAGATGCTGCCTGACCTGCTGAGTTACTCCAGCACGTTGTGCCTACCTGAGCTTTAATAGTTGTTTTAATCCATTGGGAAGGGTAACTGAGATTTTGTAAAACAATCTTGAACAATAAGACTTTTCTTAAACACAGAAGGCATTCTGAATCAGAAATGCTTTCAACCATTGCCCCAGAATATTTCTCGGCCTTGCATTTAAAAACTAAAACATTGAGGAATAGATCGGCTAGATGCACAGAATACGGGAATCGAGGACCAAAGGATATAGGCACAAGGTGAAGGGGAAAAGATTTAACAGGAATCTGAGGGGTAACTTTTTCACACAAAGGGTGGTGGGTGAATGGAACAAGCTGCCAGAGGAGGTAGTTGAGGCTGGGACTATCCCAATGTTTAAGAACCAGTTAGACAGGTACATGGATAGGACAGGTTTGGAGGGATATGGATCAAATGCAGGCAGGTAGGACTAGTGTAGATGGGACATGTTGGCCAGTGTGGGCAAGTTGGGGCGAAGGCCCTGTTTCCACACTGTATCACTCTATGACTCTATGACTCTATGAATATGATTCAGTTATAAAAACATAGCAAGGCCATTTTGCTGCTTCATTAATTCTACCATTCAATTAGAGTCATAGAGTCATACAACACAGAAACAGGCTCTTTAACCCAACTTGCCCATGCTGACTGAGATGCCCCATTAACATTAGTGTTATCTGCCTGCTTTTGGCTCACATTCCTCTAAAAATGATCCTATGAGGATGAACCTGTTCAAATGTCATTTAAATGTTGTTATAGTACCTGCCTCAACAAACTCCTCTGGCAGCTTGTCGCATATTCCCACCACCAGCCACAGTATGTGAAAAAGTTTCCCCTCAGATTCCTATTAAATCTTTCCCCTATCAACTTAAACCTGCGACATCTGGTTCTCGATTCCCCAACTCTGGGTAAAAGACTCTGTGGATTCAACCTATCTAATCCCCACGTGATCGTATAAACTTGTATAAGATCACCTCTCAATCCCCCTGTGCACCAAAAAATGATTTTCTATCCTGCCCTAGCCTAGAGCTTCAAGTCCTGGCAACATCCTTGTGAATCTTCTCTGCTCTCTTTCCAGCAAAACAATATCCTGGCTGTAAACCATGATCAATAGGTCATGACTGACCTGCACATTTAAACATACAGTTCTAACTACTATTCTGGAATCCTTATCTGACGGAAAAGCTTGAAAACCCTGTTGTAGCTATGTATTTAACTTTCGTTTGTATACCATTTTCTTTTTGCTTGGGATTGTTTTCCACAATAATACCCAATGATGAAATAAGAATGTTGCTTGCATTACAGAGCTGAAATTTCAGTGTTGTGCCTCAGAAAGGCAGGAACAACTCGTGTGATTTTTCTTCTGGCTTTTTAGCCGTCATCTTTCACAATAGACAAGGTAGTAAAGAAGGGTCTCGTCCCGAAACGCCACCCATTCCCTTTCTCCAGATATGCTGTCTGACCCGCCGAATTACTCCAGCTTTTTGTGTCTATCTTAAGTAGTACGGCTATTTGTGTAGGAAGGAACTGCAGATCCTGGTTTACACCGAAGATGGACACAAAATGCTGGAGAAACTCAGCGGCTCAGGCAGCATCTCTGCAGAAAAGGAATAGGTGACGTTTCGTGTCGATACCCTTCTTCGGACTGAGAGTCACGGGAGGCCAGAGGTAGAACTAAACTACCTCTAGTTTTTTAGTTTAGGAAAATAACTGCAGATGTTTTTTAGTTTTTTAGTTTAGAGATACAGCGCAGAAGCAAGCCCTTCAGCCCATCGAGTCCACGCCGACCAGCGATCCCTGCACACTAACACTATCCTACACACATTAGGGACAGTTTACATTTATAGCAACCCAATTAACCTACTAACCTGTATGTCTTTGGAGTATGGGAGGAAACCGAAGATCTCGGAGAAAACCCACGCGGGTCACGGGGAGAACGTACAAACCCCGTACAGACGGTACCTGTAGTCGGGATCGAACCCGGGTCTCCGGCGCTGCAACCCTACCGCTGCGCCACCGTGCCGCCCTCTCCTCTGACTCTCAGTCCAAAGCATGGTCTCGACCTGAAATGTCACCTCGTACAGCTATTTATTGTGGGATAAGACAGGATGAGTGTGAATGGGTGATCAATGTTCGACTTGGATTTGGTGGGCTGAAGGGCCTGTTTCCATGCTGCAGCTATAAACTAATCTAAAATGTATCTGCAGACCACAGCAAGTTTGGTCACATATGAGTGTCCATGCTCACATGGACAATTAATCCCACAAACTGCCATTGCATCCTTGTCCTCTATATAATCCATGCTCTCCACCACCACCACCAACTCTCACCTCACCACTGACAACTGCCAAGGTTGAATACTGGACATTGGTTGAATACTGGACAAGGTTGAATACTGGACAGGAGAATGCGGTTGAGAGGGAAAGAGAGGTCGGCCATGATTGAATGGTGGAGTAGACTTGATGGGTCGAATGGCCTAATTCTGCTCCTAAAATTTATGAATTTATGAAAGATTATCAAGGACCTTCATTCCCTCTCCAGTTAAGATGAGGAGGGAGGAATAGGAGGGAGGTCACCTGTTTAGCAGGAGGATTCTCACAGGTTCTGTATCTCACTGGGATGTCGATGGTGGAAGTTGGCACCACCGAGGTTCAAATCACCTCAAGAGTTAGAGCACTGTGAGCAAATTTGTGCTCCATATCTGAAGAAGGATGTGCTGGCTCTGGAGAGGGTCCAGAGGAGGTTTACAAGAACGATTCCAGGAATGAGTGGGTTAGCATATGATTAGCGCTCGACAGCACTGGGCCTCTAGTCACTAGAGTTTAGAAGGTTGCGGGGGGACCTCATTGAAGCTTACAGAATAATGAAAGGCATAGATAGAGTGGATGTGTGGATGTGGAAAGGATGTTCCCACTGGTGGAAGAGTCTCGGACCAGCCTCAGAATTAATGGGCACTCTGTTAGAAAGGAGGTGAGGAGGAACTTCTTTAGTCAGAGGGTAGTTATTGCCACAGAGGGCTCTGGGGGTCAAGTCAGTGGATGTTGTTAAGGCAGATAGACAAATTCTTGATTAGAACGGGTGTCAAGGATTACGGGAAGAAGGCAGGAAAATGGGATTTAGGAAGCAGATGGGCCGAATGGCCGAATTTTACTCCTATAACTTGTGAATTTATGAACTTGTGAAGAGCAGACGGTATAAGAAATCTGCCAGGGCAGCTCATTAACAATGTTCTATTTCAATAACTCCACTACCTTTGACTTGATCAACAATGGACATCCTTGTTACCGCTTCAGCGACTATAAAACCACAGGGTGTTTTGGGTAAAGCCTACAAGTGAAAGTATTTTCTGTTTGGTTTATGCAGGATATCAGGAAAGCTCCCCTCCCCTCTCCCCCCCCCCCCCCCCCCACCCCCACCCATCCCTTGCCCCACTTCCCCTTCCACTGCTTCTCCCACCCCAGAGCACCATGACTCAATGAAAGAGGAAGCATAGAAACATAGAAAAGAGGTGCAGGAGGAGGCCATTCAGCCCTTCGAGGTAGCACCGCCATTCATTGTGATCATGGCTGATCATCCACAATCTGTAACCTGTGCCCAACTTCTTCCCATATCCCTTGATTCCACTAGCCCCCAGAGCTCTATCTAACTCTCTCTTAAATTCATCCAGTGATTTGCCCCCCCCACTGCTCTCTGTGGCAGAGAATTCCACAAATTCACAACTCTCTGGGTGAAAACGTTCTTTCTCACCAGGGAACAGGAGAGAAGAATGCTGATGGCATGTTGGCCTTCATAACGAGATGATTTGACTATAGAAGCAAAGAGGTCCTTCTGCAGTTGTATAGGGCCCTGGTGAGACCACATCTGGAGTATCGTGTGCAGTTTTGGTCTCTTAATTTGAGGAAAGACGTTCTTGCTATTGAGGCAGTGCAGCGTAGGTTCACAAGGTTAATCCCCGGGATGGCGGGACTGTCATATGAGGAAAGATTGGAAAGACTGGGCTTGTATTCACTGGATTTTAGAAGGATGAGAGAGGATCTTATAGAGATGTATAAAATTATGAAAGGACTGGACAAGCTAGATGCAGGAAAAATGTTCCCAATGTTGGGGGAGTCCAGAACCAGGGGCCACAGACTAAGAATAAAGGGGAGGCCATTTAAAACTGAGGTGAGAAAAAACTTTTTCACCCAGCGAGTTGTGAATTTGTGCACAGAAGGCAGTGGAGGCCAAATCACTGGATGAATTTAATAGATAGAGCACTAGGGGCTAGTGGAATCGAGGGATATGGGGAGAAGGCAGGCACGGGTTACTGATTGTGGATGATCAGCCATGATCACAATGAATCGAAGGGCCAAATGGCTTCCTCCTGCACCTATTTTCTATGTTTTTATGTTTCTAAGATTGGAAGGAGGAAGGATACCACTCTGGCACTGTGTGTTATAGTGGATTGGTTTATAATAAAACACATGTCAAACAATGGAGATGGAAGGGTTTGCAGTCTTGCATCGAATGTGGGGATTCTGATAGAGAAATTCATTAGAGGGGGAGGGAAAGCCATGAATCTGTTCTTCCTCAAGCTTCCTCAACATAATTGCATATGATAATAACATGGCTGGTACTTAAGACGTTCAACTGCAGGAGGTGAGAGGTGGTGTGGAGGAGTCCCTCTCCCTGGGCAACAGGAAGTAGCATGGAGCCTCGAGACCATGGCATCCACTCACCGAGCAACTTTCAATCCATGTTCTGTCCCTTTATCCCAATCTTAGTATCTTCGGATCGTTCACCTTGTCGTGGTGAGGAGGCTTGCGTGCCCCCATGATTCCGAGAGCGATGCCGTCGGAAGCACTAGCTGCTGGTAGGGCCACCCATGTCGAGGATGAGGGTCCAGACTAAGAACGATCCAACGTACAAGACCTCAACGGCAGACCAGGTGGACGATGTTATCTTGAACTCAACGGCCGTGAAGGCGGATGAAGGCTGCATCAGATCTATCAGCTCCGATCGTCTTGGTTCCCTTGCCATTGGAATTAGTTGATTGGTTTGTGAAGGACCGTGTGCTTCTTGTAGTGCAACATCAAGTACACGTTAAACAAACACACGCACGGGCGTCTTCGTTCTGACATCGGAACGTAGACCACCATCCTCGACCTCGAGGGATAGCCACTACCACGACGAGTAAATGAGCAGGACATTAGGGTGGAAAAATTCCATCGCTCAACTGGGACGGGGGAATCACGTTGAAACTCTGGGAAAGGTTCAGCAATGGGGGAGGTGAGCAGATCTGAGTGACTTTCTCGCCTTGCCTTGCCAGGTCCACCGAGCTGGTACAGATAATCAAAGCATTCAAGTGTGGGAAGGAACTGCAGCTGCTGGTTTAAACCGCAGATAGACACAAAATGCTGGAGTAACACAGCGGATCAGGCAGCATCTCTGGAGAAAAGGAATAGGTGACGTTTCGGGTCTGAAGAAGGGTCTTGACCTGAAACGCCACCGAATCCTTTCCTCCAGAGATGCTGCCTGACCCGCTGAGTTTCTCCAGCATTTTGTGTCAGTCAAAGGATTAACGTTGGTTTGGGTAAAACAATAGACACCCGAACACCAGAATTGCAGTGAAAGGCAGGCAACTACTGTAACCTTGAAGAAGGATCGCGACCCAAAACATTGTCTGTCCAGTTCCCTCTACAGACGCTGCCTGTTCCTGTGTTCTCTTCCAGCAGATTTTATTTTTGCTCAAGGTTCCGGCATCTGCAGTCCCTTGTGTGACCATGGTCCTCTCACGCAGTGCTTTGCTTTCGTTGTCTCTAACAGCAACAAATGGAAAACATTCTGTGGCGTGGCCTTGCCGCCAACTGCCAACTGCCAACTGCCAGCAGTTCTGGTTCTGGTTCCGAGCAGAAATGTCAGCTTTCAGCTACTTAAACTTCACAGAGTCCTGGAATCCCACACATCCTTTGTCAAACACGGATGTCCAATATTTAATGGACCGCTTTGATCAGGCTTAGAACAGGATACAAAACCCCAGGCATTTCATCGTGGATTACATGGCAATGGATTAACAGGCAAAGGGGAAAGGTGGGGTTTTAAAAAAAAAGCATTATTTCACTAATTCTTTCATTAAAATTATTCTTGTGTTTTACCTGTTTTAAAAGGCAGAGCTAAGGTAGATAGAGCCATTCTACAGAGGTGGATAAACCAAGGACCAGCTTTTAGGGTGAGAGAGAGAAAGTTTAACAGAAATTTGTGTTTTTCACACGATGATTGGTAGGTACCTGGAATGTGCTGCCAATGAAGGTGGTGGAAGCACCACTCGAGAAGTATTCACACGGGCACATGAACAGGCAAGGAATGAAGGAATATCGATGGGATCAGTTTAAATGGTTATAATATTTTATATTGAATGGATACCAAATTTAAAAGGTGACATCATGGACTGAACTGCCTGATCCTAGGCTGCTTTGTTCTATGTTCTACTATCTCAGGTAGGTTGGGAGCAGTAGAAATAAAGAACCACAGATGCTGGTTTATACCAAAGAAAGAGACAAAGTGCTGGATTAACTCAGTGGGTCAGGCAGTATCTCTGGAGAAAAAGGGTGGGTGACCTTTCAGGTCGGGACCCTTCCCCCAGACTCATGTTCAGAACAGAGTTCCCATGGTAATAAGCTCAGTTTAGTTTAGTTTCAAGATACAGCGCAGAAACGGGCCCTTCGGCCCACTGAGACCGTGCCGACCAACGATGATGGCAGGGGTGAAGTGAGTGCGTGGCCAGGTGGTGTGGGTCTCTGATGATGCTGGCTGCCTTTTAGTGGCAGCGAACTCGGTAAATCCCGAATGCTGGTAGATGCTGGTTTAAACCGAAGATAGACACAAACAGCTGGAGTAACTCAGTGGGACAGGCAGCATCTCTGGAGAGAAGGAATGGGTGATGGATAAAGGAAACAGGCCATTGTGAGCTGTTTGTACGCTGATCACATACTTCTATCCTACATGCTGGAGACATTTTATAAAGCTGGGTGGTAGTGTGAGCTGTGAGGAGGATGCTATGAGGCTGCAGGGTGACTTGGATAGGTTGGGTGAGTGGGCAGATGCATGGCAGTTCCAGTATAATGTGGATAAATGTGAGGTTATCCACTTTGGTGGCAAGAACAAGAAGGCAAATTATTGTCTGAATGGTAGATAGACACAAAAAGCTGGAGTAACTCAGAGCTGGAGTGGGACAGGCAGCATCTCTGGAGAGGAGGAATGGGTGACATTTCGGGTGGAGATGCTTCTTCAGACCCAAAACGTCACCCATTCCTTCCCTCCAGAGATGCCGCCTGTCCCGCTCAGTTACTCCAGCTTTTTGTGTCTATCTTCAGTTTAAACCAGCATCTGCAGTTCTTCTTACAAATTATCTGAATGGTGTCAGATTAGGAAAAGGAGAGGTGCAATGAGACCTAGGTGTCCTTGTACATCAGTCACTGTAAGTAAGCACGCAGGTATAGCAGGCAGTTGAAGAAAGCAAATGGCATGATGGCCTTCATAGCGAGAGGATTTGAGTATAGGAGCAAGGAGGTCCTACTGCAGTTGTACAGGGCCCTGGTGAAACCACATCTGAAGTATTGTGTGCAGTTTTGGTCTCCTAATTTGAGGAAGGACATTATTGCTATTGAGGGAATGCAGCGTAGGATCACTAGGTTAGTTCCCGGAATGGCGGGACTGATCTATGATGAAAGAATGGGTTGACTGGGCTTGTATCGACTGGAATTTAGTAGGAAGAGAGGGGATCTTATAGAAACATATACAATTCTTAAGTGATTGGACAGGCTAGATGCAGGAAAAATGGTTCCCATGTTGGGGGAGTCCAGAACCAGGGGTCACAGTTTAAGAATAAGGGGTAGGCCATTTAGGACTGAGATGAGGAAAAACTTTTTCACCCAGAGAATTGTAAATCTGTGGAATTCTCTGCCACAGAAGGCAGTGGAGGCCAATTCACTGGATGTTTTCAAGAAAGAGTTAGATTTAGCTCTTAGGACTAACGGAATCAAGGGATATGGAGATAAAGCAGGAACGGGGTACAGATTTTGGATGATCAGCCATGATTATGTTGAATGGCGGTGCTGGCTCGAAGGGCCGAATGGCCTCCTCTTGCACCTATTTTCTATGTTTCTATGTTTCTATGAATGGCGGTGCTGGCTCGAAGGGCATGAATGGCCTACTCCTGCATCTATATTCTATGTTTCTATGTTTCTACAGAAGCCAAATAACCTACAAAGCTGCAAGTCTTTGGACTGTGGAAAGAAACCAGAGCACCTGGAAATAACCCACGCGGTCACAGGGAGAATGTATCAACTCCGTACAGACAGCACCCGTAGTCAGGATCAAATCCCAGGTCTCCACCCTTCACAGACGCTGCATGGATCACTGAGTTCTTCCAGCATGTTGTGTTTTGCCCAAGATGGTAAGTATCAGTCCCACCAAAGCACCTTTTACATGACATATACAAGATTTAACAGGATGAAGCCTTTAAGTAAGAACAGACTATTCAGTGACTCGTGGCACAGGAGGTTGGGGATGGTGGGAGCTGGTGTCAGAAGAAAGTTAGCATAATCAAAAATATTTACTATTTTTCTGTAGATTTGACAGTTAAATGTACTGCCCTGTAATTGCACATGTAAATTCAAAGCTAAATCACATAAGCCTCTCATTGATCTACAATAACTGCCCCTAGGAACTGTAAGGGAAACCTAAAGTAGGGACTCTGTAATTATATACAGGATTGTAGTGGTATCTTGTTTAGTCATAATACCCAAGGTGGGAGTGTTAGTTATCCACTGCTGTGGTAATATCCAGTGCAGTAGTTTAGTTTAGTTTAGTTTAGTTTAGTTTAGTTTAGAGATACCGCATGGAAACATGCCCTTCGGCTCCTCGTCTATGCCAACCATCATACGTTCATAAGTTTATGTGATAGGAGCAGAATTAGGCCATTCGGCCCAAGTCTACTCCACCATTCAATCACGGCTGATCTATCTTCCCCTCTCAGCCCCATTCTCCTACCTTCTCCCCATAACCACTGACACCCGTACCAATCAAGTATCTATCTATCTCTGCCCTTACAAATATCCATTGACGTGGCCTCCACAGCCACCTGACCACTGATCGCCCGTTCACACTAGTTCCATGTCATCCCACTTTCTCATCCATTCCCTACTCACTTGGGGCAATTTACAGAGGCCAATTAACCTACAAACCCGCACGTCTTTGGGATGTGGGAGAAAACCGGAACACCCGGAGTGAACCTAGGTGGTCACAGAGAGAGCTTGCAAACTCTTCACAGACAGCACCCAAGCTCAGGATGGAGTCAGGGTACCCTGGTGCTGTGAGGCAGTGGTTCTACCAGCTGTGCCACCGTACCGCCCCTGCGGTCGGAATACCCAGGACTGCAGTTATGTGGGAATATAGTAATATCTAGGACTGTAGTGATATCCAGTGTTGTAGGTTGTCCAAGGTTGTAGTAATGGCTAGTATGCAGTGACCCAGTACTGAGGTAATATTTAGCATTGTAACTCTATCCAGAACTGCAGGAATAGCCAGGAAGATAGTGAGTGGCAGGATGGATGGATGGTGTTATAGACAAGAAGTTATTGAACTTCATGTATTGGTCGTCCCGTTACAGGGAGGAAGTGGAAGCTTTGTATGGGGGGGTGCAGAAAAGGTTTACCAGAATGTTGGTGATTCGAGGGAGTTAGCTATAAGCAGAGGTCGAACAAATTTGGATTGAGTTCGCTGGAGTTTCGGAGGTTGATGGGAGACCTGAAAGAAGTTCTCTTATGAAGCATAGATAGGGAAGATAGTGAGAACCTCTTTCTCAGGGTGGAAATGTTAAAGAGATCCAAGCTTTTAGGCCAGAGGAGCGGGATATGCAGCACAAATATTTTATGGAGAGTGGAGGGTTCTTGGAAACGTTGCTGGGTGGGAGTGGCAGATATGAAAGAGACGTTTGAGGATTTTGAATAGGCTCGTGGATAAGCAGGGAATAATAATAATGCATTTTATTTATATAGCGCTTTTCATATACTCAAAGACGCTTTACAGAGATTTTGAGAACATAGGGAAATTAATAAATAGATAAATAAGTAAATAAATAAATGAACAGAGAAAGGAGACAGAAGGTGAGGTTGAAGGCAGTACTGAACAGGTGAGACTTCAGTGATGTTTTGAATGTGGTGAGTGTGGAGGAGTCTCTAACGGTTTGGGGTAGTGAGTTCCATAGGGTGGGAGCAGCGATGGAGAAAGCCCTGTCCCCCCAGGATCTGAGTTTGGTCCGGATGTGGGGGGATAGGAGATTGGCAGCGGCAGAGCGGAGGGTGCAGGTGGGAGTGTGCCTGTGGAGGAGGTCGGTCAGGTAGGATGGGGCCAGGTTATGGAGGGCTTTGTATGTTATGAGGAGGATTTTGTACTGGATTCTCTGGGGGATGGGGAGCCAGTGGAGTTTATAAAGGACGGGGGTGATATGGTCACGGATCGAGGTGTGTGTGAGTAGACGGGCAGCGGAGTTTTGAATGTATTGAAGTTTATTGAGATATACCTGTACGTTACATGCAGGCAGAGGAGATTAACTCAGCATTATGTTCAGCACAGACATTGTAGGTTGAAGAACCTGTTCCCGTGCTGAAATCAGGCCTTTGGCCCATGAGGTCTACGCCAAACATGTTCTATGTTGGTGCACAAATCACTTGTTTTGAGCTTGCACTGCAGAGGAGACTGGATGAGCAAGGAAGGTTAGGCCTGCCACAGACAGACAGAATACACACACAGTCTGAAGAAAGGGTCTCGACCAGAAACGTTGCTATTCCTTCTCTCCAGAGATGCTGCCTGTCCTGCTGAGTTACTCCAGCTTCTCGTGTCCATCTTCGGTTTAAAGCAACATCTGCAGTTTCTTCCTGCAGACACTTTTCTGCCCTGTTGTATTCTGCCTGAGGCTGCACAAGCTTAGAATGCTCAGACCTGTACTGTAGCTAAACAAAATAAGTTATCCCAAGCTTTTCATCAAATTATTTGTGCCAACAAAGTGGTCAAAAATTAAATACGGTGACAGGTTCCCTAATCTATATCTGCTGACAATACATTAAAATGGCTCCATTGGATAGATGGATCGAATGGTCTGTTTTCTTTCATTGCCATTCAACATGATTCTCTGTAATTCAAGAGAACACAACTGAGATAAATGTAGTGCAATAATGAATGCGAGAGAGGACCTGCCATTTCATGTGCTTTAATGTAAATTTACATCCTTTGACCAGCAAAGCTCAGGAACCCAGTTGAGGTCATAGTCAATCATTTGAAACAAGACTATTCACAAATCAACAAAATAAACCTCAAAAGGATTTGAAAATGAACCATGATTTTTTTCTTTTCATTCTTTGATATTATTAAATCGGGGGTGGTGAAGGCACTACTCCTCCTACAACAGAAATCTTGTGTTAATCTGTTTGAAGAACAAAGATTATCTGATAACCATTCATAAAGCAAAATGTTATTTTAAGTCATTGATGCATTTTTCTGATCTTTTTCCTTGTCAGCAATTGTATCTCAGTGAAATGAGACAAACGTCTACCAGTGCATAAAATATCCTATTGTTTGAAGATGTGCCAAGGCTAGTGCAGAAAAGTGAGATCATTTGCTTTCATCCAGAGGGGTTGAATTGAAAAACTTTTTCCAAAGATCTCCGAGATCTTCGGTTTCCTCCCACACTCCAAAGACGTACAGGTATGTAGGTTAATTGGCTGGGTAAAATGTAAAAATTGTCCCTAGTGGGTGTAGGATAGTGTTGATGTACGGGGATCACTGGGCGGCACGGACTTGGTGGGCCGAAAAGGCCTGTTTCCGGCTGTATATATATGATATGATGATATGATATTTATTTGGAGAACGATTATGTAAACTCTCCAGAATGGATGAGTGCCTAGCTCTGTGTAAAGTTTTCATCGTCGCCAACCATGTGCAATGGTTGACATTAGCAGAAGGCCTAAGTGTCCTGAAATATAAACAGAATTTAGGAATTAATCAGTAAGTCAAACAGCGGTTATGAAGGGAGAATAATCCAATAAAAAGTCAGTGATCTGAAACACTAACATTGTTTCTGTCATCACAGTGCTACCTCAACTGTAGATTATTTCCAGCATTTTTGATTTTGCTTTCAGATAGAGTCATAGAGTCTTACGGCTCGGGAACAGGGCCTTCAGCCGAACTCGACCATGCCGACCAAGATGCCACATCTACGCTAGTCCCACCGGCCTGCATTTGGTCAATATCCCAATATACCTTTCCTATCCATGTACCTGACCTAATGTCTTTTAAATGTTGTTATTGTACCTGTCTCTTCTGGCATATACCTCCTTGTTCCAGATAACCACCACCCTAAATGGACACTCCCCCCCCTACATCAAAAATCTTCTAACCCCCTCTCTAACTCCAGGTCCCTCAGGTCGGCCGACTTGGGGCTACTCACTATCCCGCGGTCTAGGCTTCTCAGGGGTGACCGCGCTTTTGCGGTTGCAGCTCCTAGACTGTGGAACAGCATCCCTCTCCCCATCAGAACTGCCCCCTCCATCGACTCCTTTAAGTCCAGGCTCAAAACCTATTTCTACTCCCTAGCGTTTGAGGCTCATTGAGGAGGCGCTGTGAACTGTTTGCGTGTTACTGTATGTCTCTTTTTTTTTTCCCATTGGAACCTAATCAGATGTACAGCACTTTGGTCAACGTGGGTTGTTTTTAAATGTGCTATACAAATAAAATTGACTTGACTTGACTTGACTCTGTGTGAAAAAAATAGGCCCTCAGTTTCTTATCTTTCCCCTTGCACATTGAACTTATGTCCTCTGGTTCTCGATTCCCCTACTCTGGGTAACCCTATCTATTCCCCTCATGGTCTTAGACAACTCTACAAGACCCCTGAGCCTCCTGCACTCCATGGAATAAAATCCAAAAGTTTTTGTTCTTTAATTTTTATGCAGCTCAACCTGGACTTTGTTCTTGAATATATATTTCTAGTCTGCTCTTTTCAGGATCCCTATGTGAGTTGGCAGCAATCCCCACCCATTTTCCATGTTGAGGGAAGCGGTTTCTGTGTGTGTTTACTTCTGTTAAATCCATCGTGGCATAGAAGGCAACAGGCAACGTGATAGTACAAATGGGCATTTTATAATGTCATAAGTGATAGGAGCTGAATTAGGCCCATCAAGTCTACTCCGCCATTCAATCATGGCTGATCTATCTCCCCCTCCTAACCCCATTCTCTTGCCTTCTCCCCATAACCTCTGACACTCGTATTAATTTGATGGTCAGCATGGACATGATGGGCCAAAGGGCATGTTTCTCTGCTGTATGCCTCGATTAAACTACATAAGATAAACCCAAAGGCCAACCAATGTATGGTTATACCAGGAGGATTCATTTTTCCATCAAAGTTAAGGCATTCTACAAAAATTACTTTTGAAGGGAAATTTATTTAGCTTTCTCTTTAGCATTCTTCATAGTCCTTGGACTCCAAGGTAATCACATATTATTCGCGGGGAGATGTTACAGCAACAAATGGGTAAGACATCAGTTCGGTAACAACCAGACATTTCAGTACATTCAGTCCTCATCACCCAGTGATGACCTCTTCTCCCACCTTCAACGGTTTCTTTCCCCTTGCACTCCCCGGAATCCCTTCTACAGGGCCGTCTTAACGCATGGGCCTGATGGGCACTTGCCCGGGGGCCCACGAGCATAGGGGCCCCATGCTGATCTGTGTATGTTAAGTGACTTGCAATAAATAAATACTACTTTAAAAATGTAGGTTCAATAAGTGCTTTTTTCACAACATTTTCGGTCACTAAGTGCTTCTCACAGCGATCTGTAAGTGCTTTTCGCAACAATGTAGCACCCTAAGCCCATCGCTAAGTGCTTTTCGGTAAGTGCTTTTCGCCGGCACGACAGGGGGGGGGGCTGGTAGGGAAAGGGGGGTGGGGGAGAGTAACGGTGGGGGCCCCAGTACACTGCTTTGCCCGGGGGCCCATAATGCTGTAAAAATGGCCCTGCCCTTCTACCCTCTTTAGACTCACACTGCTCCCTTGCAGTACATTTTCTAGTTCAGGGGCAGATGCCAAAGGGCTGCCAAAACACAGATCGCTGCTTTGATCAGAGAAAAGTTATCTCATTTGATTAAAGTATCTTCAAAGGAAGATAAAGAGAGAGAGAGAGAGAGAGAGAGACGGGGGGGGGGGGGGGGGGGGGGGAGTGGGAAGGGGAGAGGGAGGGGGTAGGGGAGAGGGACAGGGAGAGAAAGGGGAGGGGGAGGAGGAAAGGGAGGGGGAGAGGGAAAGGGAGGAGAGGGAGAGAGAGGGGAGGGGCAGAGGGGGAGAGGGAGGAGGAAAGAGAGAGAGGGGAGGGGGTGAGGGAGAGGGAGAGGGACACAAGAAGATTTAGGCTCACTTGGTTGTAGAGAAAGTGAAGTCTTTGGAACTAAGGAGTAAAGAGGCCCTGGAAGGTGATGAAAATTAGGCCTGTTTCTCTTCTACCATATAAACAGTATTAGGTCACCATTTTGTACTTGAATCAAAAAATATAAAATGGTTGAATGGCAGAGAAATGTCCATGTGTTTCCTGTTGGGGTGTGTCGTCTTCTGTAGTAAAAAAGTTACTGAATCCTTGATTAACGAGTGGAGATTTTGATCTGCATGTTGATGACTTGTCTTTGGCAAGGCCCTGCCTATTGTCTTTGCACTGTTCTAGTTTTACGTTTTACAGTTTTACTCTGACAGTTTGCCAGGAAATGATATGCTTCGTTAGGATATCTAAAAAATCAGATATAAAAAGTGCACATATGCGAATCCTTCAAGCACAATTAATTCCCCCCTCTCTCCACCATTGAAGCTTATCGTGAAAATACCTGATCAAAACGATGTACCTAATGATGAATAAATGTCAAAGTCCCTGCAATTTCCAGGTGATGTTTGGTTGGAGACCGCTATTAAAACTCGTAAATAAGCAATCCGCTCCTCCTCTGTCTGAATTAAAAGCTTCGTATGACACAAGCCATTTATTTAATCCTTTGTTTTCCCTACAAGAATTCATTTCTTCCATAAATTACTTGGAAATTGAATTCCTTGGAAATTTAATATTTAATGCTATTTCAAAAAGTGAGCAGATCTGCAGTTTATTGTGTTAATTAGGCCACTTTGTATCAATGTATGATTGTGTGTTCTTAACCAGATGTTACTGCAATACAACATGTCAGAATGGATAATTCAGAATAGCCCTCTGGTAACTGGGTAGTCACAACAGTAGAATAGACACAAAAAGCTGGATTAACTCAGAGGGTCAGACAGCATCTCTGGAGAAAAGGAATGGGTGAAGTTTCGGGTCGAGACCCTTCTTCAGACTGAAGAAGAGTCTCGACCCAAAAAGTCAACTATTCCTTTACTCCAGAGATGCTGTCTGACCCTCTGAGTTACTCCAGCTTTTGGCATCTACCTTCGGTTTAAACCAGCATCCGCTGTTCCTTCCTACACAACAACAGTATAATGTTTTTCCTTGGGTTAAAAACATTCATAAACGCAGCAGATGTTGGATATAAATCTCTACCAACATCAAAGGTTCTACATTAAACCAGTTTGAGACATCTGAACCCGGAGTTATGAACCGACAGCACCAATTTGCTTCAGTTTTGCCACAAAAATATGTATCAATTATTTACAGGTCGAGCTCCCTGAATACGATTTTCAGATCATTATCATATTTTTTATGGGAACTTGATGTACACAACTTGGCTGTGACATGTTTTACATTATACCTTCGCATATCCTGAGGTATTAAACACAGAACATACACAGTACAGGCCCTTCAGCCCACGAGGTCTGTGCCAAATTAAAACGAAACTTTTCTGGCTACTCAGAATGCACATCCTCGCATTTCCTGCATATCCATGGGCCCATTTACAAGCCTCATAAATGCCACTGTTGTATCTGCTTCCACCACTGCCCCTGACAGTGCATTCTAACACTCTTATCCTGTTTTACCAACTTGACGTAGCAAGCTCACCACAGGAGCCCGTGCAGCAGAGAACAGACGCACTGCAGAGGCCCAGAGGAAACGCACCGCGCGCAAGGCCCGGGCTACCTCCACTTCCACTGCAGCACCCATCCACTTGTGTCCTACGTGTGGGCGTGCCTTCCGGGCCCGGATTGGCCTCACCAGTCACTTCCGGACCCACAGTCACCAATCCTCCAACTGAAAGTGAAGTCATGGTCATCTTCGAACCCGAAGGACGAACAACAACATCATCGGTACCGCTGAAAAGTTAAATGTCATTACTTTGATTTCTGGCCCAGTAACATAGAAACATAGAGACATAGAAATCTGAAGAAGGGTCTCGACCCAAAACGTCAGCCATTCCTTCTCTCCAGAGATGCTGCCTGTCCCGCTGAGTTACTCCAGCATTTTATGTCTACCTATTCCTTTTCTCCAGGGATGCTGTCTGACCCGCTGAGTTACTCCAGCTTTTCGTGTCTATCTTCAGTTTAAACCAGCATCTGCTGTTCCTTCCTTCACCAAACACATTTTTCACTGCCCTATCCACCTGTGTCACAACTATCAGAGACCAATGGACCTGCACCCCTCTCAGTACATCAATATTCCTATGGTCCCTGTCATTTGCTCTATATATCCTACTATGGCGAGTCCGAAACTTGTTGGTTGTAGACGAAGTTTATTGCAGCCGCAATACACGAATACAGAGTTAAACAACAAGTTACAGGACAACCAATACAAACTTACTGTCTTCCTTGAAGACTTCGCCGAACTGACTAAAACGGGCGCCAAACGCGCACATGACATCGCTGGCCAATCAGCGATGTCGTTCCCTGGACCAATCCCCATGGTCGCGTTCCCACGTGACCTCGCTGGCCAATCCGAGGGTTCGACGACCTGGACCATTCTCTATGGTCGCTACATGACCCCCCCCAGAACCCGAGGTGCGGAACCTAGCTGGGAGCCGGATTTCGCGACCATAACGAGTACGGAGAGGGACAGCCTGAACCACAGGAGCCGGAGGTTCCGGACTTGGTGGAACAGCCGGAACGAGAGGTTCTGGAGGAACTACCGGCACGGGGGGTCCTGGAGGAACTGCCGAAACGGGGGGTCCTGGAGGAACTGTCGGAACGGGGGTTTCTGGACTGGGCGGAACTAACGGAGGTCGGCCTCTCCTAGGGGTTTGACCGACCAGGACTGGTTGATCCGGGTCCAAATGGGCAGGTTTGAGCCGGGACACCGAGACGAGTTCACTCTTGCCGCCCATGTCTAAGGTGAAAGTAGCCGTTCCCTTACGTAAAACCCGGAACGGCCCTTGATAGACCCTCTGCAACGGGGCGCGATGGGCATCTTTACGCAGAAAAACAAACTCACAGTCCTTCAGGGAAGACGGTTCATGTACCATGGGACACCCATGACGTGAAGTCGGCACTGGAGCCAGGGAGCCCACCCGTTCCCGGAGAGATGCCAACGCTGATGGGACTGTAGGGAGCAGGGCTGAAGGGTCCGGAAACAGATCTCCGGGTACTCGAAGTGTCGAGCCATATACTAGCTCTGCGGACGACGCACCGAGATCTGGCTTAGGAGCAGTCCGGATGCCCAAAAGAACCCAAGGGAGTTGGTCTACCCAGTCCGGGCCTTCAAGCCTTGCACTGAGGGACGCCTTAAGTTGGCGGTGGAACCTTTCTACGAGTCCATTTGCCTGGGGGTGATATGCAGTTGTGGGTTGTAACTTGGACCCGTACAGTTCCGCCAGCGCGGCCCAGAGGGACGAAGTGAACTGTGGCCCTCTGTCAGTTGTAATAACTGCCGGGACCCCGAAACGAGCTACCCAATGAAGGGCCAAAGTCCTAGCACAAGACGCTGACAAGATATCAAACAATGGGAAAGCCTCTGGCCACCGGGTGAACCGATCCACCACCGTGAGGAGGTGGGTGTAGCCCCGGGAGGAAGGCAAAGGCCCGACCAAATCCACGTGGATGTGGAAAAAACGAAAAGCCGGGACCTCGAAATCCTGTACGGGGGGCTGGACGTGGCGCTGGACTTTAGCGGTCTGACAGGGCACGCAGGAACGTGCCCACCCCGCTACCTGTTTCCGCAGGCCATGCCAGACAAACCTCGCTGCTACCAAGGCAGAGGTGGAGCGGATGGACGGGTGCGCCAGCCCATGAATGGCATCGAAAACCCGGCGCTGAAGGGAGGGCGGTACTACCGGCCTGGGACGAGGAAGAGAAACATCGCACCAGACTTTCGTGCCCTCCGACCCACAAGCTACCTGGGCCAACATCAATCCCGAAGTGGTGGACTGGTAAGCCGAAACGGTATCCGCTAGGAGCTGTGCCTCCGCGAGCTCCTGGGGATCCACTTCGCAGTCCACCGCCGAAATAGGGGGAAAAGCAGGTCTAGACAGGGCGTCAGCAACGGCATTAAGCTTACCCACGATATGACGGACATCTGTGGTAAATTCGGAGATAGCAGTCAGGTGCCGCTGCTGGCGGGCCAACCATGGGTCAGACAATTTCAAAAAAGCAAATGTTAATGGCTTGTGGTCCGTAAATGCCACGAATGGGCGGCCCTCGAGGAAATACCTGAAATGACGGACAGCTAAATAGAGAGCTAGAAGCTCTCGGTCAAATGCGCTATATTTCAGCTCGGCCGAATTTAGTTGCCGGCTGAAAAACGCTAAAGGCTGCCAACGGCCACCGACCTGCTGCTCCAGAACCCCACCCACCGCCACGTCAGAGGCGTCAACCGTCAGGGCCGTGGGGGCGGAGGGGCTCGGATGGACCAACATGGTGGCGTCTGCCAAGGCTGCCTTAGCTGCCGTAAAAGCCGACTCTGCGGTCGGGGACCACAACAACTCTACCGGATTCCCTGCAAGGCATTGGAAAAGCGGGCGCAGGACTCGCGCCGCTGCCGGAACGAATCTATGGTAGAAATTAACCATGCCTACGAACTCCTGCAGCCCTTTTACTGTGGTGGGCCTGGGAAAAGCCCGGATAGCTTCCACCTTCTCGGGCAAAGGGGCGGCGCCGGCAGGAGTAATTCTGTGCCCTAGAAAATCGAGGGCAGGCAGGCCGAATTGACATTTGGAGGGTTGGATAATGAGCCCGTGGTCTTGGAGCCGCTGGAACACGGTCCGCAAATGGGCCTGGTGTTCCTGCACTGAGGGGCTGGCTACCAGGATGTCGTCTAAATAAATAAACAAAAAGGGTAAACCCCGGCCCACGCGGTCCATCAGTCGCTGGAAAGCCTGTGCCGCGTTCTTTAAACCGAAAGGCATACGCAACCATTCAAACAACCCGAACGGAGTAATAGTTGCAGTTTTTTGTATGTCCTCCGGTCGCACCGGAATCTGATGGTATCCTCGCACCAAATCGATTTTGGAAAACACCACCGCTCCTTCCAGCCCAGATGAAAAGTCCTGTAGGTGCGGTATGGGGTAGCGATCAGCCGTGGTGACAGCATTGAGACGCCGATAATCGCCACATGGCCTCCACCCCCCAGATGCTTGGAGACCATGTGTAACGGCGAGGCCCACGGGCTGTCAGACTGACGGACAATTCCCATTTCCTCCATCTTCCTGAACTCCGCCCTTGCCACCACCAGTTTGTCTGGCGGTAGTCTCCTGGCCCGAGCGAAAACGGGAGGGCCTTCGGTGCGGATGTGATGGACCACACCGTGCTTAGCCGAAGGTGCGTCAAAACGTTGGACGAGCAGCTCTGGGAACTCTGCCAGAATCGCAGCATACGAGTCGGGGGCCGCGACGACGGCCTGGACAGTAGGGCTGGGCGAGGAGGCGATTGTCGGAGCGACGTGCTCATCTTCGGCAGAGGGTCGGAGGTCGTTACCGCGGACATCAGGAACCAGTGAAAAAGCCCAGAGAAAATCTGCGCCCAGGATCGCTTGTTTGACTTCGGCTATGATGAATGGCCATTCGTACGTGCGGAGGCCTAACACAAGGGACATCTTCCGTGTACCGAAAGTGCGAATTGGGCTGCCATTAACCGCGATGAGGGTGGGACCTGTCTTACCCGATCTGGTTTCGAGGTCGGTCGGCGGCACTATGCTGACGATGGCTCCCGTGTCTACCAAAAATTCTGTGTCCGTGAATCGATCATGGACATAGAGGCGCCGGTTCTGGCCAATCGTAACTGCCCCTATATACGATCGGCCGAGGCATTTCCCGCGAAGGTACAAGGCAAACGACAGTTGCGGGATTCGTTACCCCATCGTAGGTGATAATAGCACCAGCCGCGCTTGTGCGGATCTTTTTGGCGGGCTTTCGGAGAATTGGCGGGAGACGTGGCGCCATCTTGCCGTCGCTGTGGCGTGGTCACCGATGTCGAGACTTTGTTGATTGAACCACTTGCCTGGTTTTTTGCCGCTATGAGCGCGTCCGCTTTCGCTGCATATGCTTTGGGGTCCTTAAAAGAACAATCCGTAAGCAGCAGTCGGACATCCTCGGGAAGTTTCTCGCGGAATGCCTGTTCAAACATCGGGCAATCCGTATGCTCACCGGCTAGCATCATCATTTCGGCCATGAGGACGGAAGGCAGTTGGTCTCCAAGATCCGGTAGGTGCAGAAGTTTTGCCGCACCACCATGCTTATTCAACCCGAAGGTTCGCAGTAATACCTTCTTCATGGCCTCGTACTTGTCTTCCGCAGGTGAATTTACGATGAACCGCATCACGCGCTTGGTTGTGTCCGGCGATAGAGCGCTGACGAGGTAGAAGTACTTCGTGGATTCGTCCGACACCTTCTTTATATGGAATTGAGCCTCGGCGTGGATAAACCAAGCTTGCGGTGCGTACGTCCAAAATAACGGAAGATGAACGCCTGCCGCGCTTGACTCCGGTGTGCCCTGCTCGGTCATCGTCAACGAGGCGTCGGGTTCCTGCTCAGTCGGTGATCGTCCAGATCACGTCGGGGTCACCAATATGGCGAGTCCGAAACTTGTTGGTTGTAGACGAAGTTTATTGCAGCCGCAATACACGAATACAGAGTTAAACAACAAGGTACAGGACAACCAATACAAACTTACTGTCTTCCTTGAAGACTTCGCCGAACTGACTAAAACGGGCGCCAAACGCGCACATGACATCGCTGGCCAATCAGCGATGTCGTTCCCTGGACCAATCCCCATGGTCGCGTTCCCACGTGACCTCGCTGGCCAATCCGAGGGTTCGACGACCTGGACCATTCTCTATGGTCGCTACACTACCAAAATTTGACTTCCAATGTGTGCATTACCTCACACTTGTCTGAATTAAATTACATCTGCCACCACTCCATCAAAATTCTTAGCTAATCTATGCCCCACTGTGTCCTAAGACAACCTTCTCCACTACTGTATGCACAACTTGTTGGCATTGCCAATCTTGGCCATGTATTGAAAGGATTTGGAAGTAGTTTCTATGTGCACAGTTTGCCAGCAACACGGAGCAAAACTGCTTCAAAACACCAATATAATCACGGAAATGGCCAGATCACAATTCCAAAGACTCCCTGTTGAGTTTTGTAAAACAGTAAACAATTATTTCTTCATGCTCCTTGCCACATATTTAAAATAGTTGGAATAGGTATGTGTACAACAGTTGACAGCTCCACTGAGCTGAGACAAATCATTGCCATGCCTGGAGGAATGGCAGAATTGGTGTCCAACGGTGGCGCAGCGGTAGAGTTGCTGCCTTACAGCGAATGTGGCGCCGGAGACTCAGGTTCGATCCTGACTACGGGCGCCGTCTGTACGGAGTTTGTACGTTCTCCCCGTGGCTTGCGTGGGTTTTCTCCGAGATCTTCGGTTTCCTCCCACACTCCAAAAACATACAGGTATGTAGGTTAATTGGCTGGGCAAATGTAAAAATTGTCCCTAGTGTGTGTAGGATAGTGTTAGTGTGCGGGGATCGCTGGGCGGCGCGGACCCGGTGGGCCGAAGGGCCTGTTTCTGCGCTGTATCTCTAAATCTAAAAAATCTAAATCATAGTTCGCTTGGCATTGTTGATAGTTTCGTGCAAAGAAGCCACAGTGATATCTATTGATTTTCCAGTGCGATCCCACTTCTAATGAGATATCAGAGAGTTCTGGCTGTGTGATTAAAGTGGCCTCGAAGTAACAGACTCCAAGGTTGTTCAAGCTCCATGAGGAATCAATGACAGGCTAACTTCTGGTTTAACTACATGCAATGCCTTTCTCCACTTGCAACTGCTCTCCTGCAGACCTATTAATGCAGAATGGTATTTGCATGGGATTGAGTCAATCTATTTTAACATGACTCCCTAAAATGCCTGTCCATGCTCATCCCATTTAGCTTTCCCATTCATCTGACTTTCCAAATGTCTTTTAAATGTTGGAATTATATCTGGCTTTACCATCATCTCTGGCATTTTCTTCCGTATACCTACTACCTTCTGCACCACCATCGACTCCGCCAAGATTTCTGTCATCTGCAAACTTACTAATCATAAAACTTTATTCATATGTCTTTAGACTTTAGAGATACAGCATGGAAACAGGCCCTTTGGCCCACCGAGTCCACACCGACCAGCGATTACCCTGTGCATTAATACTATCCTACACACACTAGGGACAAGTTACAATTTTACCAAAGCAATTTAACCTACAAACTCTTTGGAGCATGGGTGGAAACCAGAGCACCTGGAGAAAACCCACGCGGTCATGGGGAGAATGTATTAATTCCGTACAGACATAACTTCGTATATATATATATATATATATATATATATATATATATGACCAGGGGCGGAAACAGGCCCTTCGACCCTCCGAGTCCATGCCGACACCAATGATCACCCAACACTAACACTATCCTGCATACACCAGGGACAATTTTACAACTACCGAAGCCAATTAGCCTACAAACCTGTGGGTCTTTGGCGTGTGGGAGGAAATCAGAGCACCCAGAGCAAACCCACATGGTCATGGGGAGAACGTATATGCTCTGCACAGACAAGCACCTATAGTTGGGATGGAAGGCAGCAGCTCTACCGCCGCGCCCACTGTACTGCCCTCAGGTTCCTTGTTTCTACTGTATCACAGCAGACCGACATGTACTTACGTCCGCAGTAGGATCCCAGCCTGCGCATTATGTACACCATGGCATTTCTAGAATGTGTACAACTTGTACCAACAATAATCAGAGGAGGTTTTAATGAGTCAATACACCGAAGGGGTAAGAGAAGCCCAAGAGCGTTGCTGGTGGAATGCTGCCCTTCAACACAGCTGAGGGAAGAGCAGAGCAGAGCAGAGCAGCGTAGTCTTCTGGTGACTGGTATTTGTTTACTTTCTCCTTGTAACATGAATAAAGGCTTTGAGACCTCTTGAGGCAGCCATTAATCACATGGGGAGATGACGAATGCATGGCCTTTGAAACCCTTTTGAGTAAAAATACGTGAGACTGAACGGTCGATGCCTTGTTTTTACACTAAAGCTTTTGTCTGCTTTTTTGGCCTGTGCTTTTATAAAACCACAACAAAAAAATTTTTTGGACTATGACCGTTTTACCTTTATCTTGTAGAATATATATAACTGCATGGTGGCAAATACCAAACACCTGAAGAAATGGCTGGTGTGGACTTTAACGGTGTAACTTCAACTTGCATAGCTCCAAACATGGTGACTCTGCAACTTACTCTGCGGAAGAAACTGATTTCCTGTCAATGGACGTGTAGGAAGAAACTGCAAATGCTGGTTTACACCCAAGATGGACACAAAATGTTGGTGTAGCTCAAAGGGTCAGACAGCATCTCTGGAGAAAAGGAATTCTGTCTGAGGAAGGGTCTCGACCCAAAACGTCACCTATTCCTTTTCTCTAGAGATCCTGACAGTGAGTTACTCCAGCATCTAGTCACCAATGAAGGAAGAATGTAGAAACAAGGAATGGCAGGTGCTGGTTTACAAAAAAAGACACAAAGTGCTGGAGTAACTCAGCAGGTTAGGCAGCATCTCTGGAGAGCATAATTAGGTGACATTTTGAGTCGGGTCCCTTTAGTTTATTTGACTTTAGTTTAGAGTTACAGCACGGAAGCAGGCCCTTCGGCCCACCGAGTCCGCACCGACCAGCGATCCCCGCACACCAACGCACCAGGAACAATTTACAATGTTAGCAAGCCAATTAACCGATAAACCTGTGCGTCTTTGGAGTGTGGGAGGAAACCGGAGAAAACCCACGCAGGTCACGGGGAGAACGTACAAACTCCATACAGACAGCACCCGTAGTCAGGATTGAACCTGGGTCTCTGGCGCTGTAGGGCTGTAACTCTACCCCTTGTGCCACTGTGCCGCCCAACTAACGTAGGGATTTAGTTCTAACAAATTGTTTTGACTGAAAATGTTGTCTATTTCTGTTCATTGGATGCTGCCCGACCTGCTGAGTATTTCCACATTTTCTGTTCTTGTTTCATTTTTCCAGCAACTACAAGGTTTTTTTTTCCAATTTTCAGCCATTGATTCAAAATGCATTCAGTCAAGGAAAATGGAACTCAACAGAAATTAATGATCAAGCTTTAACAGGCGCAAAGGAAGAGTGCTGTGGGCCTTGGGATCAATGGTCTCAGATCGGACATTGGTGCAGGAGTTATAGACAATAGGTGCAGGAGTAGGCCACTCGGCCCTTCGAGTCAGCACCGCCATTCACTGGGCTGATCATCCACAATCAGTACCCCGTTCCTGCCCTCTCCCCAAATCTTCAGTGCAGGTCATATGTCTAATCATCTTCAGCTGCTTCATTATCAATACCCTCGATCATAAATTTAGAGCTGGGGTTGTTTGTTCTTGTTGAAGAAGCATCCTTCCATTGGCAAAGTCTCAGTTAATAAGATACTTCCAGAATGGTCCAGACAAATTCATCCAAGCCAATTAGCCTACAAACCTGTATGTCTTTGGAACCTATGGGATGAAACCAGAGATCCCGGAGAAACCCATGCAGGTCACAGGCACAAACTCCGTACAGATAGCACCCGTAGTCAGGATCGAACTAGGGTCCCTGGCGCTGTAAGGCAGCAATTCTACCACTGCTCCATGTGCCGCCCCAAAATTGGACCAGCCACATGGCAACAATAGCTAAAGGAGCAGTATAGTGGCTGGGTTTTCTGCAGCTAGTGGCCCACCAGCTGCAGCTAGTGGCCCAACCCCTTTCCAATCTCTGTGAAGTGAACGCTATGAGGAAGTTGTCCAACTAGCCTTGATGTCACCAGCTCCAGGCCATGCAGCGAAATAAGAACCATCGTGATTGAGGTGTTGCCTGACCCACTGAGTTACTACAGCATTTAGTGTCTCTCTTCTGTACGTCAACCTCATTCTCTTCACCACCTTAGCAAACATGTGCCAGCCTACAAAATCCATCGCATCAACTCACCAAGGCACACTTGACAGCACCTCCCCAACCCAGAAGTAGAGCAAGGGCAGTGGGCATTTTTGAAGATCACGCGGGTTCTCTTCCAGGTCGCACAGCCATTCTGATTCTGACCAAAAAAATGGCGCCATTCTTTCATCGTCACTCTGTTTAAAACTTTCAGCATTCTGGGAGTTCCTTCACCATAAAGACCACCATAGTTCAAGAAGGTGAGATACAAACCACCTTTCCAAGGACGGTTACAGATAGGCATTGAATGCTGGCTATAACAGTGACACCCGGATCAGATGAATGGAAATTACACATAGGGAGAGTTCCACAATCATTAATTGAGACAACAGATGGTAAAGTATCTCACTGTCTACCCGGCTTCTATCTGTACTCATGAACATCAGCTATGCGCAGTATTTTAACTTTGTGACTAAGTAATGATAGAATGTCCCTCATGTGGGAAAGTCATGGGTTTGAACCTAGATTTCATCATTTCACACCAAAGCATATTGGCAGAGGCCATGAGAAAGCCACCCCTATTCATTTTCCCTTTCCTAAAAATTAACCCTATTAAGAGCCTGCATACATGAAAGGTTCACCAGAACTTTCATGTAACTCGCCGGCTGAGTTACTCCAGCTTTTTGTGTCTTATCTTCACCAAAGCTAAAGGTGGTATTAGATTTGTGTGTTGCACTATTGGTCAATATCTGCAAAGATTGTAGAATCATAGAGTGCTGGAAGATATGAGGAGGCTATTTAGCCCATTGAGTCTAATTTAGCTCAATGTAAGAACAATACCAATAGTCCCAACCCCCCCCTGACTCTCTAGATAGACACAGAGTGCTGGAGTAACTCAGCAGGCCAGGCAGAAAAAGGATGGGTGATGCTTCGGGTCGGCACCCCTCTTCAGTCTAAAGAATGGTCCTGACCTGAAACGTCACCCGTCGCAGTCTGAAGAAGGGTCGCAACCCGAAACGCCACCCATCCTTTTGACGCTGCCTGATCTGCTGAGTTACTCCAGCATTGTTTGTGTATCTTTGGTATAAACCAGCATCAGCAGTTCCTTTCTACACCCCCATACTCCCTCACAACCTTGGATATTCTTTCTTTTCAGATAATTATCCATCCCCCTTTCCAAAGCCGCAATTGAATGCTTTGCTCTGACTACTGACTGTGTACTCAAACCCTAAACGTGCGCTTTGAAGCTTTATTATTAGGAACTAATCCAGGAGGCGGCATCATTTGAGACTGAAGCAGGGTCTTGATCCAAAACGTCACCCATTCCCTCTATCCAGACATGCTGCCTGCCCCGCTGAGTTACTCCAGCTTTGTGTGTCTATGATTGGAGACAAGTCTGAGAGTAAAAAATCCACTTGGCCCAGGGGAGAAAAAGTAATGGATTGTAGAAAAGAAAGAATCTTCTTCATTAAATGTCATTTGTACTCTTGGGACCAATTGAGAAGCTTTCACAAGCATTGGACTCGATTGGAGTGCCAGGAAATGAAACAGCCAATTTACACCCAGTGAGATGAATGGTCAGATGCCAAATGGATCAGAAAACATCTCTGGTGAAAGAAATAGGGTGAACATTTCAGGTCAATGGTCTTTCATTGCGCTGGGGGGAAAAAAACAGCGATGAAACAAGTTATTAGTTGCAGGGGAAGTGGTTCGATGAAGATAGAAGAGAAAAATGAAAAGACTTGTTTAAAAAGAGTAGACAGATGATGTTCCTAAGCTCAATTGAATTCTTGGATGCCCAATTGCACGTATGAATCTTGGTGACTGCTTGACTGAATTTTGTGGAAAAACTGTTGTTGCAAAAGAAGGAAAATGATGAAAGTTTGCATACTGAGTGTCTTGTCCAATCATTCACCAGTTCAAGGATGGTTTGGGAAAGAAAACCTTGTAAATAGCTCAGCCAATGCTTGGCACTTTTTCAATAATGACACAAACTTTAGTTGGCCAAAGACCCATTCCAAGACTTCCGACTATCTCGCACAATTTTGCACTTAAGTCCTCGAAACCATGTATCAATCAACCGCTTTCCTGACGTTCATGAATGTATTTAATTGCCAATGCAGTGAGGCAGGTGTTCTTCACATGAACCAGTTGCTTATGTGGAGTGAATTGCAAATGAGAATTATAGAAAAGCTATGGTGAAACCTGTGTTACCTGCCTAATGTTGATGTCCCACCATATGGAAATTACACTGTGTGAACCTTTTTAATATGTGTTACAGAATTACTAGGCCACGTGACAGTTGTGGTCAAAGAGGGTGGTAAATGGATGAAGCAAAAAAACAAAAGTTGGTATGGAGGAGATGTGAATGGAAGAAACAAAATATTTACCATAACATGTGGAGAATGGAACTCCAACTTACAGGCGATCCACAACTCAACTGCATGTGCCCTGAATCCCATTCGCCAAGCATTGACCGACATTGGTTCCTGGTTAAGAAATGTTTCAATTCTCCATTAAGTCAGTCTTTCCTATTTCTCGAGTTGATTCCAGCAGTGAAACCTACCCAGATATCTGCTCCAGTGTTAGCCCCTTGATCACCTTTGACTTTAATTGTTCCATTAGTGATTTGAATACCTTAGTAAGTCCTCTCTCTCTGAGTGCACCGTGACATTTTGTTTACTTTAGTTTAGTTTAGATTAGTTTAGACATACAACATGGGAACAAGTCCCTTCGGCCCACTGAGTCTGTGCCGACCAGTGATCCCTGTAGACTAACTCCATCCTACACACTAGGGACAATTTACAATTTTTACTGAAGCCAATTAGCCTACAAATCTATACGTCGTTGTAGTGTGGGAGGAAACCGGAGCACCCGGCGAAAATCCACGCGGTCACAGGGAGAATGTACAAACTCCGTACAGACAGCACCCGTAGTCAGGATCAAACCCGAGTCTTTGGCGCTATAAAGGCAGCAACTCTACCGCTGTGGCGCTGTGTGGCCCATTCTCCCTGGTTAGTAGAGCATAGGGCCACAGTTTAAGAATAAGGGGTAGGCCATTTAGAACGGAGATGAGGAAAAACTTTTTCACTCAGAGAGTTGTAAATCTGTGAGATCGCGGAGTCAGGGGGTATGGGGAGAGAGCAGGAACGGGGTATTGATTGTGGATGATCAGCCATGATCGTATTGAATGGTGGTGCTGGCTCAAAGGGCCGAATGGCCTACTCCTGCACCTATTGTCTATTGTCTTGTCTACTGTCTAACTTCTGCAATGTAATGTATAACAGTACAGCAACCCACAATGTCTGTGCCGAACATGATGCCAGGACCAACTCTTCTCTACCTGGTCACTATATATATCACTTAATTCCCTTCACATCCATGTGCCTCTGTGAAAGTCTCCTAAATGCCACAATTGCATCTGTCTCCACCATCACCTCCGATAGTATGCTCCAGTCAGCCACGACTCTGCGTAAAAAAATTGCCCTGCACATCTCCTTTAAACTTTGCCCCTCGAACTTTAAAGCTATGCTCTCTAATATTTTATATTTGCATTATAGGAAAAAGTACTGACTGTCTACCCTATCTATGCCTCTCAATTTTACATACTTTAGTTTAGAGATACAGCGCGGAAACAAGCTCTTCGACCCACTGAGTCCGCACCGACCAGCGATCCCAACACATTAGCACAATCCTACACACACTAGGGGCAATTTTACACTTATACCAAGCCACTTTACCTACAAACCTGTATGTCTTTGGAGTGTTGGAGGAAACCGAAGATCTCAGAGAAAACCCACGCAGGTCACGGGGAGAACGTACAAACTCCAAAAAGACAAACACCCGTTGTCGGGATCGAACCCGAGTCTCCGGTGCTGCAAGGCATCAACTCTACCACCGTGCCACCGTGCCACCTTCCTATCAGGTCTCCCCTCAACCTTCAGTGTTCCAGAGAAAACGATCCAAGTCTATCCAAACGTGAGCTGCTGAAACACCAAGTTCCTAAATCTCGCTGTTTCCCAAGCTATGTTTCTCACTATAAAATATTCACTAAATCCTACATGTTGGATCAAGTCTTAGTTCCAATATCTCCTTGCATAGCTTGGTGTCAAGTATTGCTTAGGGAAAATCATTCCTGTAAAACATCTTTAATAGTTTTCCATTTTAAATGTATTGTATAAATTCAGACTAATAACTTGAAATGCAAAATCTTTGGACGCCTTAAGGCTAAAATAACCAAAAAAAACATAAAATGCTGGAAGTACTCAGCTGGCCATATGGTGTCTGTGGAGAGAAAAACAGTGTTAATGGCTCTGGTCAATATTCTGAAGAAAGGTATTTAACCTGAAATGTTAACTCTAACAGTTAACTCTAATGTTAACTCTAATGACTACTGCAACAGCCTCCTCTATGGCGCACCCTCAAAAATCATCAATAAACTTCAATACATTCAAAACTCCGCTGCCCCTCTACTCACACACACCTCGATCCGTGACCATATCACCCCCGTCCTTTATAAACTCCACTGGCTCCCCATCCCCCAGAGAATCCAGTACAAAATCCTCCTCATAACCTACAAAGCCCTCCATAACCTGGCCCCATCCTACCTGACCAACCTCCTCCACAGGCACACTCCCACCTGCACCCTCCGCTCTGCTGCTGCCAATCTCCTATCCCCCCACATCCGGACCAAACTCAGATCCTGGGGGGACAGGGCTTTCTCCATCGCTGCTCCCACCCTATGGAACTCACTACCCCAAACCGTTAGAGACTCCTCCACACTCACCACATTCAAAACATCGCTGAAGTCTCACCTGTTCGGTACTGCCTTCAACCACTGAAGGTCACCTCACCTTCTGTCTCCTTTCTCTGTTCATTTATTTATTTACTTATTTATCTATTTATTCATTTCCCTATGTTCTCAAAATCTCTGTAAAGCGTCTTTGAGTATATGAAAAGCGCTATATAAATAAAATGCATTATTATTATTATTAACTCTATTTTCCTCCTGGCATGTTTCCAGCATTTTCTGTTTACAAGTTTAGTTTAGTTTAGGTACACAGTATGGAATCAGCTTCTCTGGCCCACTGAGTCCACGCCCATCACCCATTCACACTAGTTCTATGTTATCCCACTTTCTCATCCACTTCCTACACTACAAACCCACATGTCATCGATACATAGATACATAGAAAATAGGTGCAGGAGTAGGCCATTCGGTCCTTCGAGCCAGCACCGCCATTCAATGTGATCATGGCTGGTCATCCACAATCAGTACCCCATTCCTGCCTTCACCCCACATCCCTTGAATCCGCTAGCCCTAAGAGCTCTATCGAGCTCTCTTTTTTGAATGCATCCAGTGAATCGGCCTCCACTGCCTTCTGAGGCAGAGAATTCCACAGATTCATAACTCTCTGGGTGTGGGATGTCTTTGGGATGTGTGATGAAACCCGAGCACCTGAGATGGAGTTAGATTTAGCTCTTAGGGCTAAAGGAATCAAGGGATATGGGGGATAAAGCAGGAAATGGGTATTGATTTTAGATGATCAGCCATGATCACATTGAAAGGCGGTGCTGGCTCGAAGGGTCGAATGGCCTACTCCTGCACCTATATTTCTATGTTTCTATGTTTCACCCGGAGGAAACCCACGTGGTCACAGGGAAAACATGCAAATTCCCAACAGACAGCACCAGAGACTCGGGTTTGATCCTGACCCAGTTTAGTTTAGAGATACAGCTTCTGTCGGTCGGTTCGACGTCAACATGCATCGTTGGGGGTTGCGTCCATCAGCAGCCTGCGTGTGTGGGGCAGACCAGCAAACAGCGCAGCACGTCATGTTCGACTGCACTGTCCTCCTTCCCCCTGGTGGAGGGGTAGACCTCACGGCCATCGACAACAGCACATTGCACTGGCTACAGCGCCTGGAGGGCGTTACATAATTTCTGCTGCCTCAAACGCAAGAAGAAGAAGAGATACAGCAAGGAAACAGCCCCTTCGGTCCACGCCGACCAGCGACCAGCGATCACCCATATACTAGTTCAGTTATATACACTAGGGACCATTTACGGAAGCCAATTAACCTACAAACCTGGACGTCTTTGGAGTGTGGGAGGAAACCGGAGCACTTGAAGAAAACCCACGCCCTCACAGGGAGAACGTACTAACTTCATACCAACAGCACCTGTAGTCAGGATCGAAACCGGGTCTTTTGCGCTGTTGGGCAGCAACTCTACCGTTACGCCACCCTAGATGGTGATTGAACTTATTTGAGAAATGAGTCAAGCTTACGTCTTTACACGTCCATGATCAAAATCGTCATGATTTTTCCAATGAAGGACATAGAATCGAAGCTCAAGAGGCAGCCGCAGCTGAGATGCAGAATCATATGCGAGCCTACCTGATGCACTGAATAAACCAGCAAGTTCTTGCATGATCCACTTGCTGCAGTTACAGGGCCCAGGAATGGATAGGGCTGCATTCTGATTGTTGTAATTATTGTCATTGTCAGAGTGGTGAGTAAGGGCTAACTCTGGTTACTGTAGTCATTTTGGTTGTGGGTGTGTTGTGTGAGGGGCTGAATCTGGTTAGTGTGGTTATCTTGGTTGGTGGAGTTATTTTGCGTGGGAGTGTGTTGTGTGGAGACTGATTCTGGTTAGTGGTTATCTTGGTTAGTGTAGATATTTTGCATGTGAGTGTGCTGTGTAGAGGCTGATTCTGGTTAGTGTGGGTTGTCTTTGTTTGGTTATTTTGCGTGTAATGTGCTGTGTGGAGGCTGATTCTGGTTAGTGTGGTTATCTTGGCTGTGACTAGGGTTGCCAACTGTCCCGTATTTTGGGCTAAATTGGTTTGTCCTGTATGGGACCGCCCCTGTCCCGTATTAGGCCCGGGGGGTGCAGTAGGCCCCGACGCTGTAGGCCCGGATGCTGTAGTCTGGACACTGTAGGTCCGGACACTGTAGATCCGAAGGTCCGGACGCTGCCTAACGGAGGTTGCGTAGCAACCTGCCTTCCGGCATGGGCGGCCGCCATTGGTGGAGCGGGAGCAGGTGGCCACTGGCTGGGTGAGGTCATGTGGGGAGCGGGGCAGTGATGTCACCTTGTCCCTCATTTGGGAGTGAGATAGTTGGCACCCCTAGCTGTGAGCACGGTGTGCAGTGGCTGAATTTGGTTATTGGGGTTCTGAGAGGAATGGGCAAGGCTAAAACTTGGCAACTCAGCGGGTCAGGCAGCATCTCTGGAGAAAAGGAATAGGAGACGTTTTGGGTCGAGATCCTTCTTCAGACCCGACCCGCGGGTTTCGACCCCGAAACATCACCTATTTCTTTTCTCTGGAGATGCTGCCTGACCTGCAGTTACTCCAGCTTTTTGTGTCTATCTTCAGTTTAAAGCAGCATCTGCAGTTCCTTCCCACGCATTACTTGGCAAGTCGGGTTAAGACGTTGTTGTGTAGCTGCTAATTCTGTAACTCCTAGTGCCATTTGTGGTCAGCTCGGAAAACAGTGGCCAACCATAGCTGATTAATCTTTCCTCGATAAGGCAAGCGATGCCTCCATCTTTCCTGTAAAAAGTCATGCTGCGGGCAGGAATATAACAAGGACGATTGTGCGTATTGTGAAATGGTATCAATAAAAGCAAAGAGCAACAAACAAAAAGGGAAGAGATGTCATTATTTTCCTGCGAATGCATCCATCTGCTGCAAAACAGCTCTCCATCCAAGCAGGAACCCTAGCAACCTGCAAACAAACAGACGGACGGACAGGCAGAAAATGTGACACACAGGCGCTGTTGAAGAGGGAGACGTGTTTTGGATGAAATGCTTCTTATTGTTCTCAGGCATAAATGCTTCATAATTTTTTTTCGGGCATTTGATCAGTTGGTTCAACGATTATTTTCCATGACACCTGGACAGGAAACGTTAGCATTTTGCTTTTGCATCTTTAGGCATACATTAGTTTTTTTAAATGATTTTTTTTTATAAACCAAAATCTGTATTTTATTTGTGCACAATGTGATGATCTAACTCCTTGGTATGCATGCTGGCTTTGCCTTTCATGCGCTCAATATTGTCTCTTCTGTTCTCCCGCTCCCTCACTGGAGTTTCTCGGTCTTATTCTCTGCGTTTCTTTTGATTTGTTTTTCCTCTCAGCTTTTGCTTCTTTTGATCCCTTGCTGTTCACTTTCTTCCACCACAACTGATCCACACTGCCAACAAACAATTCTTCTAATCCAAACGCATAGATGGCCACTTGTATGTACGTTGTCCCAAATCTTGGATAAACACAAAAAGCTGGAGCAACTCAGCGGGTCAGACAGCAACTCTGGAGAAAAGGGTAACGTTTCGGGTCGAGACCCTTTGCAAGTTCTCAAAATGCCTCACCTGTGATGGACGGTTGTGAATTATAATGTAATGAACAGGGAAACAATGGTATTATTTCAGATGTATTACCCTTCATCAGGCCAATAGAATTGCCTTGCATTACAATGGGTTGCTGGCTGATTCTGAAATGTCTTAAATAAGAAACATCAGTTAAGTGGGCCAAGGGTGTAATTATCATATGTACCGAATAAAATTCATACTTGCCTCAGCATAACAGGTCTGGAAATACAGTACTCAATAGAAAACATAATTAACCAAACAAATAAAAGAGAAGTTCAATATATTTTTTTAAATTAATATTAGTGCAAAACAAAACAAAGGGAGTATTTGATTTCCATACACAGTCATGGACACTGATGCAATTAGCTAAACAGGTGACTTATATTAACAGGAAGATCAAGGATTGAACGTGCCTGAGATCACCACAATAAACAAGTTACATACTTTTCTGAACCGGAAACATTTTTCAATCTTTTATTGTTGTTAGGCACAATCTCTGCAAGTCCCCATCAAGAATCATAGAGCTTCGTAGAAGTATCGCACAGCTTTTCACTGTATCTTGGTGCACATGAGTAGACTTGATGGGCCGAATGGCCTACTTCTACTCCTATTCCTCATGACCTTGTACCAATACGAAGAGAATTATAGAACGGTTAAGGCAGAGGAGGAAGCCATTTAAACCATCAGATGCTTGTTGACTCCAGTCGAGCAATCCTATCTGTCCCATGCCCCACGCTCTTTATGCTTAGACAACACATTATTCTTTCTCAGTTGCCTATCTAATTTCTTTTTCAAAGCGGGACATTAGAATGTTACAAAGAAAGAAGCACTTGATTTTGTTTTAAGAAGTTCTAAACAAAACCCCTAAACATTTACGATACGATACAATACGATATAACTTTAATTATCCCAGGAGGGAAATTGGCCTGCCAACCTGAAACATGAAATTAAAGTGACAAGTGGAAAGGATTGGGGATGTGCAAAGATTGGGGGGGGGGGGGGAGTCAGTCTACCCCTCGACAGAAGGGGGAGGAATTGCACAGTTTGGTAGCCACAGGGAAAAAGGATCTCCTGTGGCGTTCTGTGCTGCATCTTGGTGGGACCAGTCTGTTGCTGAAGGTGCTCCTCAAGTTGACCAGTATGTCATGGAGGGAGTGAGCTGTAATGTTGTCCAAGATTTTGAAATGCTGTTGGTTTCATTGTGCAGAATGCAATACTGAATGGTCATGTTATACATTCCATGGACATATGTGAGGAGTTGAGTATTTTGAGAAACCCATTTCAAGATATTCGACTCATTTCCTAAGACTTTAGACTTCACAGATGCTGTGAGGAAATAGGGCCCTCGACCCACCGAGTCCGCGACGACCAGCGATCACCTGTACACTAGCACTATTCAACACACCTGGGACAATTTTACAGTTTGATTGAAGCCAATTAACCTACAAGCCTGTACATCTTTGGAATGTGGGAGGAATCCGGAGCACCCGGAGAAAACCCATGCGGTCACCGGGAGAACAAATCTAGGTCTCTGGAGCTGTAAGGCAGCTGATGCCACTCACGGACGAAGAGTATTTAGGGTAAAATGTTGCTCTCTTTTCTCTCTCTACAGATGCTGCCTGATCTGCTTTCAGTTTTGAAGTTAATCTGATTTAAGTGGGGTTGGTTAAGGGAAGAATGTTGGCCAATGCCGCGGAGGAAATCCCTTACTTTATGTTGCCCAAAGTGATAAATTGACCTTGATTTAATGAATAATTCTATGTTTGCACAATACAATAGTTCCTCAGTAGAATACAATGGAATAGCCATCCATTGTCATCAGCAGAGACTGCTTGCACATGTTAATTATTTTGAAATGGTGTAACTAATATGGAAAAAAGTTCTCAGATATGGTTTGGACACATTCTATTGTTAAAGGGGGAGCCCTTCTGAACACTTCTGAGGAACTCTGCACAAAACCTATTAACATATTGAAATGCAATTAGTTCCATTGTATCAAGAAATAATACCTTTCCATGCATTGTTCACGATTCTTTCCCATTTATTGTACGTGTTTATTTTCCTGCCCTCTGCTATTTTTTGGACCAGAACGCTGTGCATAGAATTTATAGGCCTCTTGGTTTGTCATGACCTCCTCCGCCTGCTAATGATTAACCAAATTCACCGAAAGCCGATGACTGATTCACTCATCCCTGTCCCAAAGACTGTGCTTCATTGGGGTTGGGGAGGGGAGGGGGTTGGTGTGGTTTGGGCATTACAATAAGAGACCCATGTCTGTAATTTGGAAAAAGCCTTCGAATCTTACAATTGTTCTAGACACCTGTTTGAAATGTGATATAATTTACAAGAAAATCGGTCCCAAATATTCACTGATTCCATCATTGACACTTTGTGGTCGCAGTAAGAAACATCTGGTGTGGGCAAGTTGGGACGAAGGGCCTGTTTCCACACTATCACTCTATGTTTTTATGTCTCTATGTCTCTATGACTCTATGACTATGCCTCGATGACTCTAAGACTATGTCTCTATGTCTCTGACTCTATGTCTCTATGACTCTTCTCTATGAATCTATGAATCTATGACTATGTCTCTATGACTCTATGTCTCTATGCCTCTATGTCTATATGCCTCTATGACTCTATGTCTCTATGTCTCTATGTCTCTATGTCTCTATGTCTATGACTCTATGACACTATGACCCTATGCCTCTAATACTCTGTCTCTATGACTATGACTCTGTCTCTATGTCTCTATGTCTCTATGTCTCTATGTCTCTATGTCTCTATGTCTCTATGCCTCTATGTCTCTATGTCTCTATGTCTCTATGTCTCTATGCCTCTATGACTATGACTCTATGTCTCTATGATTCTCTAAGACTATGTCACTGTGACTCTATGACTATGTCTCTATGACTCTATGACTCTATGTCTCTATGTCTATGTCTCTATGTCTATGTCTCTATGTCTCCATGAGTCTATGACTATGATTCTATGACTATGACTGTCTCCATGACTCTCTGACTCTATGTCCTTGTGTCTATGACTATGTCTCTACGACTCTATGACCATGACTATGTCTCTATGACTCTGTCTCTATGACTCGAAGACTATGTCTCTATGTCTCTATGTCTCTATGACTATGACCCTATGCCTCTAATACTCTATGTCTATGTCTCTATGTCTCCATGAGTCTATGACTCCATGACTATGATTCTATGACTATGACTGTCTCTATGACTCTCTGTCTCTATGTCTCTATGTCTCTATGACTCTATGACTCTCTGTCTCTATGTCTCTATGTCTCTATGACTCTATGACTCTATGACTGTATGTCTCTAACTATGACTATGTCACGGTGACTCTATGTCTATGTCTCTATGTCTCTATGTCTATGTCTCTATGACTCTATGACTCTATGTCTCTATGTCTCTATGACTCTATGTCTCTATGACTCTATGTCTCTACGACTATGACTATGTCTCGATGACTCTATGTCTCTATATCTATGTCTTCATGTCTCTATGTCTATGTCTCTATGTTTCTATGTCTCTATGTCTCTATGTCTCCATGACTCTAAGACTCCATGACTATGATTCTATGACTATGACTGTCTCCATGATTCTAGACTCTATGTCTCTATGGCTCTATGACTATGTCTCTATGACTCTATGACTATGTTTCTATGGCTATGACTATGTCTCTATGACTATGACTATGTCTCTATATCTTAGGGGACTAAGATCAAGGAAAATATAGAATGCTTCATTGTTAGCTGAGGGGAAGGTGACAATGAGACTATACAATAAGTAACATTTAATCAGGAGGATGGTGAAACTAGTCGGAGAACTAGAATGAGGGAGGGTAGGAGAGAGAGGGAAAGCAAGGGTTACTTGTAGTTAGAGAAATCAAAAGTCATACCGATGGATTGTAAGCTGCCCAAGTGAAATATGCAGTGCCGTTCCTCCAACTTGTGTTAGGCCTCACTCTGACTCACTGTTAAACCTTTTAGCTCCAAGGAGAACAATTCTAGCTTCTCCTGTCTAACCATGTTATAGAAACATCTTGCCCCTGAGAACCATTCTAGTTGATCCAACTGACACCCCATGTAGGTTTTTTTAATATCCTTTCAAAACTTGGGTGACCAGAATTGAATAAATACTTAATGGCTTCATCACAAGGATAGAAGCAGTTCATTTTAGCTGCTCCTCACCACCTTCTCAAGATCAATTGGGATTGGACATAAAGATACAAGCCACAGGTTGCGTGTTTATGTGGGTTTAGACAATAGACAATAGACAATAGACAATAGACAATAGACAATAGACAATAGGTGCAGGAGTAGGCCATTCGGCCCTTCGAGCCAGCACCGCCATTCAATGTGATCATGGCTGATCATTCTCAATCAGTACCCCGTTCCTGCTTTCTCCCCATACCCCCTGACTCCGCTATCCTTAAGAGGTCTAACTAGCTCTCTCTTGAATGTATTCAGAGAATTGGCCTCCACTGCCCTCTGAGGCAGAGAATTCCACAGATTCACAACTCTCTGACTAAAAAAGTTTTTCCTCATCTCTGTTCTAAATGGCCTACCCCTTATTCTTAAACTGTGGCCCCTGGTTCTGGACTCCCCCAACATTGGGAACATGTTTCCTGCCTCTAACATGTCCAACCCCTTAATAATCTTATACGTTTCGATAAGATCCCCTCTCATCCTTCTAAATTCCAGTGTATACAAACCTAGTCGCTCCAGTCTTTCAACATAGGACAGTCCCGCCATTCCGGGAATTAACCTAGTAAACCTACGCTGCACGCCCTCAATAGCAAGAATATCCTTCCTCAAATTTGGAGACCAAAACTGCACACAGTACTCCAGGTGCGGTCTCACTAGGGCCCTGTACAACTGCAGAAGGACCTCTTTGCTCCTATACTCAACTCCTCTTGTTATGAATGCCAACATTCCATTGGCTTTCTTCACTGCCTGCTGTACCTGTATGCTCCCTTTCAGTGACTGATGCACTAGGACACCCAGATCTCGTTGTACGTCCCCTTTTCCTAACTTGACACCATTCAAATAATAATCTGCCTTGCTATTCTTACCACCAAAGTGGATAACCTCACACTTATCCACATTAAGCTGCATCTGCCATGCATCCGCCCACTCACACAACCTGTCCAAGTCACCCTGCAACCTCATAGCATCTTCCTCACAGTTCACACTGCCACCTAGCTTTGTATCATCGGCAAATTTGCTAATGGTACTTTTAATCCCTTCATCCAAGTCATTGATGTATATTGTAAATAGCTGCGGTCCCAACACCGAGCCTTGCGGTACCCCACTAGTCACTGCCTGCCATTCTGAAAGGGACCCATTTATCCCCACTCTTTGCTTTCTGTCTGTCAACCAACTTTCTATCCATGTCAGTACCCTACCTCCAATACCATGTGCTCTAATTTTGCCCACCAATCTCCTATGTGGGACCTTGTCGAAGGCTTTCTGAAAGTCGAGGTACACCACATCCACCGGCTCTCCCCTGTCAATTTTCCTAGTTACATCCTCAAAAAATTCCAGTAGATTAATCAAGCACGATTTCCCCTTCGTAAATCCATGCTGACTCGGAACGATCCTGTTACTGCGATCCAAATGCTCCGCAATTTCGTCTTTTATAATTGACTCCAGCATCTTCCCCACCACTGATGTCAGACTAACTGGTTTATAATTTCCCGTTTTCTATCTCCCTCCTTTCTTGAAAAGTGGGATAACATTAGCTACCCTCCAATCCACAGGAACTGACCCGGAATCTATAGAACATTGGAAAATCATTACTAATGCGTCCACAATTTCTAGAGCCACCTCCTTAAGCACCCTGGGATGCAGACCATCAGGCCCTGGGGATTTATCAGCCTTGAGTCCCATTAGTCTACCCAAAACTTTTTCCTGCCTAATGTGGATTTCCTCCAGTTCCTCTGTCACCCTAGGATCTCTGGCCACTAGAACATCTGGGAGATTGTTTGTATCCTCCTCAGTGAAGACAGATCCAAAGTACCGGTTCAACTCTTCTGCCATTTCCTTGTTCCCCATAATAAATTCCCCTGCTTCTGTCTTCAAGGGACCCACATTTGCCTTGACTATTTTTTTCCTCTTCACATACCTAAAAAAGCTTTTACTATCCTCCTTTATATTATTGGCTAGTTTACCCTCGTACCTCATCTTTTCTCCCCGTATTGCCTTTTTAGTTATCTTCTGTTGCTCTTTAAAAGAGTCCCAATCCTCTGGCTTCCCACTCTTCTTTGCTATGTTATACTTCTTCCCTTTTATTTTTATGTTGTCCTTGACTTCCCTTGTCAGCCACGGGTGCCTCTTACTCCCCTTAGAATCTTTCCTCCTCTTTGGGATAAATTGATCCTGCAACTTCTGCATTATTCCCAGGAATACCTGCCATTGCTGTTCCACAGTCTTCCCTGCTAGGGCCTCCTTCCAGTCAATTTTGGCCAACTCCTGCCTCATGCCTCTGTATCCCCTTTGATATACTGTAATACTGACACCTCCGATTTTCCCTTCTCCCTCTCCATTTGTATAGTAAAACTTATCATATTGTGGTCACTGCCTCCTAATGGCTCATTTACCTCGAGTCCCCTTATCAGGTCAGGTTCATTACATAACACTAAATCCAGAATTGCCTTCTCCCTGGTAGGCTCCAGTACAAGCTGTTCTAAGAATCCATCTCGGAGGCACTCCACAAACTCTCTTTCCTGGGGTCCATCACCAACCTGATTTTCCCAGTCTACCTGCATGTTGAAATCTCCCATGACCACCGTAGCATTACATTTGTGACATGCCAATTTTAGCTCCTGATTTATTGCTACATCCCATGTATGAATAAAAATAAATCGCAAAGTTCTTGCAAAATTCTGCAATAATATAATAAAACTAAGAAAGTTTGGATTTCCCTTCAAGCTGAACAATTCCCAGTGCACAAGAAGAGTCAAATGAAGGCACACAATCTTAACAAGTACCAAGAGACACAAGGAACTGCAGATGCTGGAATCTTGCCTAGAACACAAAGGGCTGGAGTAACTCAGTGGGTCAGGCAACAACTTTGGAGGACATGTATAGACGATGTTTTGGGTCAGCATCTTCTTCAGATTCTCAAGAATGTGAAAAAAGGTCGCGACCCGGCCCGAAGCATCGCCAATCCATGCCCCCTAGTGAAGCTGCCTCACCCACTGAGATACTCCAGCACTTTGTGTTCTACTTAACAAGTCCCAACATGAACATGTATAATGGTGTTATTAATTGTTGTGAACAATGTTGGACTAAAAATGATATGGATATCAAATGCTCTCTGGTTGCAAAAATACATTGAAATCATGCATGAAATTGTTAAGACTAACGAAAGGGTTTGTAAAATGTATATATTGCCTATAAGGACAAGAACAGGTCCTTCAGCCCACAATATCCGTATCAAATTTGATGCCAAGTTAAACTAATCTCCTACTGTCAAGTCAAACTAAAATATAATTTGCTTTTATTAATTACTGAAGTTCAAAATTTAATTATTTATAATCTTTCATTATATGTGGGAATTTCTGAATTGGTTTGAACGAGTTAAGTCTTTAATTAAGTTGGAATTCAGGCCAAGACTGCCGTGAGCAATAAGCTGCACACGCTGAGATTTTATTCATTGAAGAGAAACATTTTTTTTTCTTTTTTGATCTCAACAGCAAGGTCTAAATAATGTTTCGCATGCTAGTCAGAGTTGCAGATTAACGTACCGCTGAGAAACTAAAGGTTTCATCTGACACTTATCAGCGTCTCCGACATCCGCTTGCCAGGTTGCGTTTGAGAAACTCAACATTTGTCATCTATTTTCCCAAAACAAGCAGCTTACGACAAATTGGTTTCAGCCTCAAAACGTCAATAACTAAAACTAGGTGGGTAAAAATGCAAGCAGAAGAAAAGAGATGGGTGCAATTTCAAAGATTGACGAATCTTTCTTTCTTTCGTATGTCAATAGACAATAGACAATAGGTGCAGGAGGAGGCCATTCGGCCCTTCGAGCCAGCACCGCCATTCAATGTGATCATGGCTGATCATTCTCAATCAGTACCCCGTTCCTGCCTTCTCCCCATACCCCCTGACTCCGCTATCCTTAAGAGCTCTATCCAGCTCTCTCTTGAATGCATTCAGAGAATTGGCCTCCACTGCCTTCTGAGGCAGAGAATTCCACAGATTCACAACCCTACCCCTTATTCTTAAACTGTAGCCCCTTGTTCTGGACTCCCCCAACTACAACAATCAAAAGTGGCAATTGGTGCTTAAGAGTACCCTAGTTGACGCTTTGCTGCAAATTTTTACCAGTTCCGTAGAACTACCCAGGGTGGACGACGAGAACGTAAAGCAGCTCCCACCCCAGACTGACGAATGATTTATCTCTTTTATCTTCAAAGCAAGAAGTTATAGCGGCCCATAGAACATTTGTCAGCCCTCGTTGTTGCCAGAGGAGGTAGTTGAAGCAGGTACAATCACAATGTGTAAAAGACATTTGGGTATGTACATGGATAGGAAAGGTTTAGAAGGATATGGGCCCAATGTAGGTAGGTGGGACTAGTGAAGACTTGGTCGGTGCGGGCAGGTTTGGTCAATGGGCCGTTATAGTTTATAATTATGACCCTCTCTATGATTAATAAGAGCTATGCTGATATAACAGTATAACAGTATAACAGAGCTTTATTTGTCGTTCGGTACCGAAGTACCGAACGAAACTACATAGCAGTCATAGAAAAAAAGAACACAAGACACATAACCCCAACACAAACGTCCATCACAGTGACTCCAAACACCCCCTCACTGTGATGGAGGCAACAAAACTTCCCCTCTCTTCCCCACGCCCACGGACAGACAGCTCGTCCCCGACCGACCCGCACAGTCCCCGCACCGGGCGCTGAAACGTCCCGCGGCCGAACCGGGCGATGAAAGGCCCGCGACCAAGCCTTGCGCAGCTAAGTCCCGCAGCCGAGCCGCACCAGCGGTGAAAAGTCCCGTGGTCGAGCCGCACCGGGCGGTGTTAAGTCCCGCAGCCGAGTTGCACCGGGCGGTGTTAAGCCCCGCAGCCGAGCTGCACCGGGCGGTGTTAAGCCCCGCAGCCGAGCTGCACCGGGCGGTGTAAAGTAAAGTCCCGCAGCCGAGTTGCACCGGGCGGTGTTAAGCCCCGCAGCCGAGCTGCACCGGGCGGTGTTAAGCCCCGCAGCCGAGCTGCACCGGGCGGTGTAAAGTAAAGTCCCGCAGCCGAGTTGCACCGGGCGGTGTTAAGCCCCGCAGCCGAGCTGCACCGGGCGATGTAAGTCCAGCGGCCGAGCCGCACCAGGGGATGTTAGGCCCCGCAGCCGAGCCGCACCCCGCGCCGTGAGGAAGAGAAAAGTTTCCCACACCCACCCACCCCCCACACACCACCACCCCCTCCCACACACCACCACCCCCTCCCACACATACACAACCAAAAAAATATATATAAAAATCATCCCAACACCGACACAACAAAAAAAAGACGGACAGACTGCTAGTCAGCCGCTGCCGTTAGGCAGGATTAAAGTTGGCTGCCCATTGCTTGTAAATATTATAGAATGCTAACTAAACTCCAGTGACATTGTTTATAGTATTTCTGCATCGGGGCATGCTGGGAATGTGGTCCATTAATCTCACTGCCTCTTTCGCTCTCTTTTCAAGACTGAGACACTGCTTAAAACCTATATTTGATCAAAGTCAAAGGTTTAATATCTCCTCATTTGGTTTGGTGAAAAGCCTTGGTTGCTAATGTTCTGGTGAAACATTATTCTATCTTAATATCTGCAAGAATTAGCGAAACTTGTATTTGCATTGCACAAATATTGAAGCAAAATGTGGACGGCACGGCAGCACGACTGGTAGAGCCACTGCCTCACAGCGCCAGAGACATGGGTTCAATCCTGACTACGGGTGCTGTCTGTGTGGAGTTTGCACGTTCTCCCAGTGATGGCATAGAAACATAGAAAATAGGTGCAGGAGGAGGCCATTTGGCCCTTCGAGCCAGCACTGCCATTCCTTGTGATCGTGGCTGATCATCCACAATCGGTAACCCGTGCCTGCCTCCTCCCCATATCCCCTGATTTCACTAGCCCCTAGAGCTCTATCTAACTCTCTTTTAAAACCATCCAGTGAATTGGCCTCTACTGCCTTCTGTGGCAGAGAATTCCACAAATTCACAACTCTCTAGGTGAAAAAGTTTTTTCTCATCTCAGTTTTAAATTGCCCCCCCTTTATTCTTAGACTGTGGCCCCTGGTTCTGGACTCCCCCAATTTGGAATTTTTTTCCTGCATTTAGCTTGTCCAGTCCTTTTATAATTTTATCCGTCTCTGTAAGATCCCCTCTCATCCTTCTAAATTCCAGTGTATACAAGCCCAGTCTTTCCCACCTTTCCTCGTATGACAGTCCCGCCATCCTGGGGATTAACCCCGTGAACCTATGCTGCACTGCCTCAATAGCAAGAACGTCCTTCTCGGTGAAGGTGAAGGATTTCTCCAGGTGCGCCGGTTTCCTCCCACATTCCAAAGACGTACAAGTTTGTAGGTTAATTGGCTTCTGTTAATTGTCCCTACTGTGTAGGATAAAACAAGTGTAAAGTTGATCACTAGTTGGCGTGGACATGATGGGCTGATGAACAGTTTGACCTGATGAGCCAAAACATTATGACCACCTGCCTAATATGCTGTTGGTCCTCCGTGTGCAGCCCCATACGCAGCAGGGTGCGATGCACTGTGTATTGTGACACATTCCTCCCGTGACCACCATTAAAATTTTCTGTGACTTGTGCCACAGTCGACCTTCTGTCAGTTCGGACCAGACGGGATAGCCTTCATTGCCCTCGCGCATCGATGAGCCTTGGGCGTCCAACACCCTGTCGCCGGTTTGTGGTTTGTCCCTCCTCTGACCACAGTCAGTAGGTATTCACCACTGCTGACCGGGAGCACCCCACAAGCCTTGACATTTCAGAGATGCTCTGACCCAGTCGTCTGGCCATAACAATTTGGCCCTTGGCAAAGTCGCTCAGGTCTTTACTCCTGCCCATTTCTCCTGCATCCAACACATCAACTTCAAGAACTGACTGTTCACTTGCTGCCTAATATATCCCACCCCTTGATAGGTACCATTGTAACAAGATAATCAACGTTATTCACTTCGCCTGTCAGTGGTCATTATGTTTTGGCTGATCGGTGTATGTTGGTACAAAGAAAGATGCCATTTTTGGAGGGCAACCTTCTTAGTCCCAATGCATCACTGCAGGAGATCCTCTGTATCCAAGATCCATTGACTACAACTTCATCATCATGTTTCCATCAGAGTTAGTGATGTTCGTTAACAAGTGTTTAGTTCCATTTGTAATGTCTCAGCAAGTGAAATAGTCCATGACTGGACGCGTAGGATGGAACGGCAGATGCTGGTTTACACTGAAGACAGACACAGAAGTCTGAAGAAGGGTCTCGACCCGAAACTCACACCCATTCCTTCTCTCCAAGATGCTGCCTGTCCTGCTGAGCTACTCCAGCATTTTGTGTCTTTCTTCCATGACTGAATGCATCAGGATCTGGGTAACATTCAGGCATGGACTGAGTGGAAAATACCATTCATGCTACACAAAGTGTCAGGTAATGATTATCTCCAATGAGAGAGAGTCTAACTCTGTAATTGAAACCAATACCCTTGATATTCTTTAGTATTATTATTGTGGAGCCTCTTCCGATCAACATCCTGAGAATCACAATTAATTTAGAAACTCAGCTGAACTAATTGGATAAATAGCGTGACTACAAAATCAGGTTAGAACCCGGGTGTCCTGTAGTGAGTGACCTATTTCCAATGCCACGTCTTTCCAATATTAAAAATGCAGGATTATTACAGGGCATAATCCACTAGTCTGATGTGCTCAATTTCAGTCGTACTCAAAAAGGTCAACAATATCCAGCACAAACAAATGCAAGGAACCCAAATATTACACTTAGGCTGTGCTAGCAAAACCGCTCTCTCCTCATACTCTGTACCTCAACCTCAATAATCGTTCATCACTTCATCTATTGATCTAGTTACCTTCATAGATCTGTATGTATGTACTCTATAAAGGTCCTTTGTTGCTCCATACTTCTCAGTATCTCAGCAGTTAGTGAGCTTTTCTCTGCCTGGTTGGTTCTTGTTGCTCAAGTGTGCTACCTGCCTTCTTCACCATCCTGTTTAACTGTGTCACCACTTTCAGAATACTACCAACTTGTGCCCCATGTCGCTCTGTTCTACAACATTACGCAATGGCCTACATTTTTTCCAGATTGAATTCCAGTCGCCATCTTCTGCCCATGTGGCCAATCTTCTTGCAGTCCGAAGCTTCGTTTCTCACTGCCATTTCCAATGTTGTAGCCATGCTGCACTGATCACTGATGCATACCATGGACACCAAGGGACTTAATACAAAGTCCTGTGGAATCCCAGTGCAAAAATCTCTGCCATCACTAAAATATCCATCGGCCATTATCTTTTCCTTCCTGCCGCTGAGCTAATGTTGGATTCAGCATGCCACGACCCTTGCATCCTTTTTAGTTTAGTTTAGAGATACAGTGCGGAAACAGGCACTTCGGCACACCGAGTCCGCGCCGATTAGCGATCATCACACACTAGCACTATCCTACACCTTGGGGACGTTCCAATTATTACTGAAGCCAATTAACCTCCAACCTGTACGTCTTTGGAGTGTGAGAGGAAACATGGAGCACCTGGAGAAAACCCACGTGGGTCACGGGGAGAACGTACAAACCCCGTACAGAAACCCCGTAGTCAGGATCAAACCGGGTTCTCTGGCGCTGTAAGGCAGCAACTCTAACGCTGCGCCACCATTTGGGTGGGCTTTGGCTTTGCTTTTCTGTCTCGTCTCCCTTGTTGGACTTTGTCAAAAACATTGTTAGAATTTATATACTCCACATCAAACATGCTTTTTCATCAGCACTCATTACTGCCTCCTCAGAAAACCTAATCATTATTTTTACATAACCTTCCTTTAAGAGCACCATGCTGACTGCCCTGAATTGACCTGTTCAGTCTTAGAAATGATTTAGAATATTCCATGGAATTTTTGCTGTAAGATGCCAACTACTGGACTGAGAAGCATGCATTAATTCACTTGTCTTAAACACAATACCATACTCACACTCCTTCAGTGCTTGGGTATCATACCTAAAGGTAAGGATGAGAGAATAATGATGGTTAGTGGCATCAGTTTTTCTCTCTTCCTTCTCTTAGGAACCTGGAAACCAATTCATTGCTGCCAGGCAAAGTGTCTACCTGCAAAGAAGCTAAACCCATTAACCTTCTCCCTGTTTACATTATCTCTTAATTAACTTGTGTTCTTCTTAATTACTTTAGTTCCTTCCTCCATAGTTTGGGCATGCCACACTTTTAAAGTATCTAAAATTCTAATATTCTGGTTAGAGTCATTGAGTCATAGAGTCATTGAGCTTGGAAACAGGCCCTTCAGTCCAATTTGCGAATAGACCAGGTAGATGTACAGAGTCTCTTGCTCAGAGTAGAGGAATCTAGAACCAGAGAGCATAGGTTCAAGGTGAGGAGGAAAAGATTCAATAGGAACCTGAGGGTTAAAAGAATGATGGATGCATGGAACGGAGGAGGTAGATGAGGCAGGTACCATCAGGTTTAAGAAACATTTAGACAGGTACATGTATAGGACGGGTTTAGAGGGATATGGGCCAAATGCAGGCTGGTGGGAATAGCGTATATGGGACATGCTGGCCGGTGTGGGCAAGTTGGGCCGAAGAGCCTGTTTCCACACTGTATGACTCTATAAGAAGGTTCTTGATTCCTAAACATAGAGGATAGTGTCCCTCCTTATCATCTCCAGCACCAGACGCCCACTGAGGTGTCTGCAAACCTGGAAGGTCTCGCTCTCCTTTGCTCAGCCCTTCTTCACTCTTGCCTGGGTCAGGAGCCCAGCTCAGACCTGCTGCAAGCACAATGTACCCCCTCTTCACGGGAAGGCACTCAGCATGCAGGCTAGCTTTAGGCAGCGGAGGTTCGTAATGATATTGGGAACCCTGCTGATGCTTGCAGCCGAAGTATGTTGCACAGAGGAATCATTATAATGAGCAGGCTGCAAGGGGTTGGCACGTCGCCCGCATTGTACTCAGTGGGCGTGAGCTGATCACGCTTAATGATAGCCTTGGCCACTCTCAGCGGCTAACCATGCTTGCCTCCGGGAAGGTTGGACTAGAATAAAAACTTGGGTGGAAGAGCTGGAACCAGCAGCAAGCGTGATGGCATAACGATATCCCATTTTATGTAGTGATCCCATGATTACATGTTAGCAGGTGCCCTGTGGCATTACTCACAGTGGTTCCGAGGTAAGGCTGTGTTCGTTCTGGAGGTGTTGCTGTATTAGACAGCATGCGTTGCATGGTCTGGTGATGTGCTATCATTGGTATATCTCATAAGATCATAAGAGATAGGAGCAGAATTGGGCCACTCAGCCCATTGTGTCTACTCCGCCACTCAATCATGGCTGATCTATCTCTCCCTTCTAGCCCCATTCTCCTGCCTTCTCCCTGTAACCTCTGACACCCGTACCAATCAAGAATCTATCTATCTCCGCCTTAGATATATCCACTGACTTGGCCTCCACAGCCTTCTGCGGCAAAGAATTCCACAGATTCACCACCCTCTGACTAAAGAAATTCCTGGAAATTACTGCTTCCAAGCTGAACCCTCTGCAGCTTTCAATATTGTCAGGCTTCCTTCACAAGAATCCAATCTGCTAATGCTTATTGACCAGAGGCTAAAGTTAATGCACATGACAAATCCTACAGCCTCAAGCAATCCCAGTGCGAGGTGAGGTGGGGTTGAGATTCTTTAAGAGCATTAAAGGGCTCGTAGTCACCCTTTGGACACATCTGTTTGAGGTTAGACTCTTCACCGAACTGTGGTCTTAGTAATGTCAAAATATCGCCAAAAGAAATTGCGGGGTTTTTTTAATCTAGCGATTGGGTTTGGATTGTTTTTTGTGTAAGTACTTTTGTACAAAGGTCACTTTTCAAGGCCTCCAAAGCACCTCTTAAATTAAAAGCTACATCGAATCCAAAAATAGTTCTCAAGGTTTGAGAATTAAAAAGGTGCATTTAATCCAAAATCAACCTTTAAATTTAAAAAAAAATATCACCCATTGGCATTTTGTTGGTCGACGTTTTAAAACAGCTACGTCATTACTCAGTAATAAATTTTCACAAAAGCCAAGATTCTACGGATGAATGCTTGTTGCTTTTCTTAATGTGTTTGGTCTTAAGGACCAAAATCAAAACATTTGAAAATCATTTGCTAATTGGTTATTTTAAAATATATACAATTCATCCTCAAAGATCAATAGCGGCTGAATGCATCTGGTACCAATATGACTCCTGAAGTATGCTCTTAGGAAAAGCTCATTTGTGATAATTATATGGTTATTACATCACTGGGCTTTTACAAATATTTAAGTGGCATAAAATGTAGCAAATGAAGACTCTTCATGCACAGAATAAAAAGCAGTTCACAAAATTACACCAGTGTCGTTTGCAAAAGGTTAAGACTAGAAGTTTATTACTTTTTCAATCCAATGTGTTTTTATACACAAGATGTTATGAGGGAGGGGGGTCACCGTCTTGTTAAGCTTATCAAGTTTCCTTTTATTTTTCTCTGTCTCTTGCTCAGGTTAATTGCATGAGATACTGCACAGTGCCTCTTTGAAGTGTCAGGTTGCTGAGAAACTGTTCTGCCAAAACCGGGTGTTCAGCGTTTTAGTTTTTAAATATGCAGCATGGAAACAGGTCCTTCGGCCCACTGAGTCCATGCAGACCAGCAATCACCCACAGACTAGTTCCGTGTTATTCCACTTTCGCATCCTACGCACTGGGGCAGGTTCACAAAAGCCGATTAACCTACAAACCTGCATGTCTTTTGGATGTGGGAGGCAACCAGAGCACTCAGAGAAAACCTAGCCGGTCACAGGGAGAACGTGTAAACTCCGCACAGACAGCAACTGAGGTCAGGATCGAACCCACGGTCTCTGGCGTGTAGGGAAGTAACCCATCTGCTGCGCCATGGTGCAAGCCTACTCAGGGGTGCCTTCGATGACAAGCTATTTACTTACCCCTCATCTTTTCAGGGAAGAACCAGCTTCTGTGCCACCACAGAGTAATGAAGGAAAGAGTGAAGGGAGGCTTAATGTGGAACCTCATCTTCCTGGTAAACAGGCTGAATCACAGTCGTTGCTGTTATATCCACTAGGCACTGAAGCAGAAATATATATATATATTCGGCATTCAGCTAGTTTGGAAACATAAGAGATGCAGATGCTGGAATCTAGAGCCAAAAAAACAAAGTGCTGGAGGAACTCAGCGAGCCAGGCAGCATCTGTGGAGGCCTGGATAGAGTGAATGTGGAGAGGATGTTTCACTAATGGGAGAGTCTAGGACCAGAGGGTACAGACTCTGAATTAAAGGATGTACCTTTGGAAAAGAGATGAGGATGTATTTCTTTAGTCAGAGGGTGGTGAATCAGTGGAATTCATTGCCACAGACAGCTGTGGAGGCCAAGTCTTTGAGCATTTATAAAGCGGAGATTGACAGGTTCTTGATTAGTAAGGGTGGGAAAGGTTATGGGGAGAAGGCAGGAGCATGGGGTTGAGAGGGAAAGATGGATCAGCCGTGACTGAATGGCGGAGTGGACTCAATGGGCCGAATGGCCTATTTTTGCTGCTACAGCTCATGAACGTATGAAATGGACAGACAATGTTTCAGGTCAGGAGCCTCGTCCAGTCCGAAGGCAATGGCAAACACAGATAGGCAGATAGGTCAGTCTGAAGAAGGGGTCTCGACCCGAAACGTCACCCATTCCTTCTCTCCAGAGATGCTGCCTGACCCGCTGAGTTACTCCAGAATTTTGTGTCTACAACAGATAGGCAAAGAAGGCATGAGGCATCCTTGCCTTCATTGCTCAGGGAACTGGGCATAAGATTTGAGACATCATGTTACATCTGCACAAGACATTGGAGTACTGCACGCCTTTCTGGCCATCCTGCCAGAAGAAGGATGTCATTAAACTGGAAACGGTGCAAAAAAATATTTAATTTCACAGTAGTTTGGTATTAAAACACACACAAAGTGTTGGAGTAACTCAGCAGGTCAGATAGCATCTCTGGAAAATTTAGAATGGGGCCATTTCTGGTCGGGGGGATTGTAGTGGGGGGCAGCTGGAGAAGAGGTAGGGGCAGAACAAAGCCTGACAAGTGATAGGTGGTTGCAGGTGGGGTGGGGGGGGGGGGGGGGGGGGGCTCGGCAGGTGGGTGGACAATGGCTGAAGATGCAAGGGAGAGAAAAGGGTGTAAGATAAGCTTAGAGGAATTAAATGTAAAGCCAGAGAGAGGGATATAGATGGAAAGGATAAAAGGGGTGGGATAGTGGGAGAATTGAATGCACACCAAAGGGGGGACATAAAGGAAGGGGGGGGGGAAGCAAAGTGGGGAGGGGTATTGGAGAATTCCACTGAACACCCAGGTGCAAGACAAAAGGTGTGAGACAAAACACGGAAGGTGTGAGGCGAGAGGATTGAAGAGATGTGAATTGTGAAGCTGGAGGGAGGAATTTGGGTGAAAGGGGAGGAGGAGGGGTGAAATCCCTCTGCAGCCTTTCTTCCCTGTACGGCAGCAGTACTGTGTATCGCTGGTGTCAAGGCGAGTGTGCCTTTTAAGGGCTGGTGTCCTGGTCAGTTTGGTGTGAAGAAAATTGGAGAAACTGTGCTCAAATGAACCCGATCCTGATGCTGTGTGAACTATTCTGAGCCCATTTCCACACTCTTCACCCTCTAAACCACCCGGTGATATTACTAATGTCTTTTGGCAAATTTCACAACTTTTTGCAGGGAACATATAGTGCAGCACCTGCTCACGGGTTAGGTGTTTACGTAACCAGCTGCCAGAGGAGGTCGTTGAGGCTGGGACTAACCCAACGTTTAAGAAACAGTTGGACAGGTACATGGATAGGACAGGTTTGGAGGGATATGGACAAAGAGCAGGCAGGTGGGGCTAGTGTAACTGGGACATGTTGGCTGGTGTGGGCAAGTTGGGCGAAAGGGCTTGTTTCCGCACTGTATCACTCCATGACTCTCTGAGTCCCCCAAAAAAGGGTGAGAGCTAATCCTCAAACAATTGAGATTTATTTTTTTTCAACGACAAGGTTCAACATGTAACTGCAATCATTATCTTCACTGCCTTGCAGTGAGGCTTCCTGTCTGGTGCGGCATTTTGACTCCCGGTGTATCCCACCCTTAACCACATTTCCACCTTGAAGGGCTCCTATTTGCTAACAGAATGTAAAATACACAATCGGCACTGATTTCCCGTCTTCTTCCCATTCCAGCTGTGCTGACAAAACAGAGGAGCCGCAGGTGGCAAATGAAACATCTGCAGGTGCCGCCCGCACTCCGCCATTTTCCGCAGCTGCTCCGGCTTCGAAGCAGACTTTCATTATGTCTGGAACAGGTGGGAGTCTCCTGGGGTGGAATTAAAGTGGCTTTTGGAGCGGGACCAACACGATGTCAACACCCTTTCCCCAGAAACCACCTGATTGCCACCGCTTCCTGTTCCCACCTCTTATTATCCCCAGGTGGGACATATCCTGAGGTGGACTGCTCCATTGCTGCTTTAAAACAGCTCCTGGTGTTCTCAGCTGGAGAGCTGGCGACATCTTTTAGCCCCGTCGTTTGCGAGCGATTTAAAAAAAATATTCTGAGAGGTTTTCAATTGCCTCTAAATGTTGCCGAGGAACTCCCCGAGGTGTCCAGGGGGGTCTGATCTCCTCCGCCAAGGACTGTGTGGTGGCTGTCCGTGCACCCGAATCCCCACGTTAATCCATGTCCCTCACAAAGAACCATTCAGTAGAACAGTCATGCTGAAACTTCACGTGATCGGCGATGGTGCTGATACAAACTCCATTCAGACAGCACCCAGAGTCGGGATCAAACCCAGGTCCCTAGAGCTGAGACTGGAGCAAAAACTTTGTTTATTGTAAAGATCGTTTTAAATTTGCAACGACCCTCTCCTCTGTCTCCGTCTGCGATCTAGAAACAATTTAACATTCACTGCTCCCTGTTTTTATTTTCTTTCATGGTATTGCATGCATTCCTCTGACTTTGCTCTGCTTATTTGTTTCCCTGACTGGGAGGCAAGCGGGATCTGTAGATCCAAATATTTCTTCATATTCCGCCTGTTTTTGGAAACTTGTACAACGTGTTCTATTTTATTTGCAATTACAGCGACGGGCTCTGTTGAATGGAGCATTGATCCAGGGACTTGGGTTGTATTCCACCATGGCAGCTTGGAATTTAAAGTCAAGTAATTAAAATAAACAGTATTCATGAAAATACTGCATTGTTGTTAAAATAAACCATGTGGTTTACTAATGTCCATCAGAGATACCTAGTCTGACCTATCTGTGACTCCAAAGTGGTTGATATTGAATAGCCTCCTCAGTTTAGTTTAGTTTAGTTTAGTTTAGTTTAGTTTAGAGATACAACGTGAAAACAGGCCCTTCGGCCCATCGGGTCCGCGCCGACCAGCGATTCCCGCACACCAACATTACCTTACAAACTAGGGACATTTTTTTACAATTATACCAAGCCAATTAACCTACAAATCTGTTTGCCTTTGGAGTGTGGGAGGAAACCGGAGCACCTGGAGAAAACCCACGCAGGTCACCGGGAGAACGGACAAGCATGCCGTGGTCTGGTTTGAACCCGGGTCTCTGGCGCTGTAAGACAGCAACTCTACCGCTGCGCCACCGTGTTGCCAAGGTTCAAGGCTATAAGTGATAGATAATAAATACTGACATTGCTGGCGATATCTGCATCCAAGGAACAAATGAAAAGAGGTTGCATGATATTTTTGGAATGGATAATGGGTCCTCCTGACTTTTGCAATCATGTGATTTATGGTTTTCCCCACATTTTGCTTTCACATGCCTTGCTGTTTTCCTGCTGAAAATACCTTCAGCGCACACATGAGGAAGTCCTGAGAAGATAGCATGGTCAACATCAGCACAGTGCCGCAGCGGTAGAGTTGCTGCCTTACAGCGCCAGAGACCCAGGTTCGATCCTGACCACGGGTGCTGTCTGTACAGAGTTTGTACGTTCTCCCGTGATCTGCGTGGATTTTCTCCAGGTGCTCCGGTTTCCTCCCACACTCCAAAGACATACAGGTTTGTAGGTTAATTGTCTTGGTAACATTGTAAAAAACTGTCCCTAGTGTGTAGGATAGTGTTAGTGCATGGGGATCGCTGGTCAGCGCAGACTCGGTAGGGTGAATTTAAGCTTATTTACCAAATATAAAAATTGTGATGCTTAAGCTTCAATTTCTTTAACAGGCATGTAGGAAATTGACACAAAATGCTGGAGTAACTCAGCGGGACAGGTAGCATCCCTGGAGAGAAGGAATGGGTGACGTTTCGGGTCGCGACACCTTCTTCGGACTGAAGATCAGTCTGAAGAAGGGTCTCGACCCGAAACGTCACCCATTCCTTCTCTCCAGAGATGCTTCCTGTCCCGCTGAGTTTCCCCAGCATTTTGTGTCTATCTTCGATTTAAACCAGCATCTGGAGTTCTTTCCTACACATGTAGGAAAATGATTTGAATAGATGAATGAGTGAATGGATCAGGAAGTGGAATTTGTGGCGGGGAAATAACACGAATGTTGAGGTTGGAATAATAAGTAGGTTATGGCCTTGAGTGAAACATTGTGTGACAGTGAGATTGGCAAGCTTGGAAATAGAGAGCTTCCTGATGATGAATAGTAATCAGACTTTCTGATTAGTAGACTGTGTTGTATACAGGATAAATGCTGATATAGTATGGCCAAAATGTTAATTCACCCAAAAAAGATATTAAAATGGGATTTGCTCTTCTTTGTGTAAATAACCTTCATGGGAGAGCAGGGAAGAAATTGCTGCATAGTAGACGCAAAATGCTGGAGTAACTCAGCGGGTCAGGTAGCATCTCGGGACCATGGGTCAGTCTGAAGAAAGGTCTCGACCCGAAACGTCACCCATTCCTTCTCTCCCGAGATGCTGCCTGACCCGCTGAGTTACTCCAGCATTTTGTGTCTACCTTCGATTTAAACCGGCATCTGCAGCTCTTCCCTACATATTACTGCTTGGTGATTGTCATTAATGCAATAAGGAGAAAAACATGAAGAGTGAGAATCTGTACCTAGATTGGGGGACATGGTGAATCTTTCTTAGAAGTAAGTAACATGTTTGGACACAAAATGTTGGAGTAACTCAGCGGGTCAGGCAACTTTAGACCTTAGAACAAGTCTAAAGTATCACAAGAAATCACTATAAACATGAGTGGTAAACAAGCAAATAAGTTGTCCTCTGCCAAATGGCAGTGTTAAAAAACAGAAGCCTTTGCGAACATGATGCCAACCAATGCTTAATTACCTGCACATAATTCATATCCCTCCATTCCTTGCATTTCAATGTCTGAAGAAGGGTCCCTACCCGAAACATCACCTATTCCTTTTCTCCAGAGATGCTGCCTGACTAGCAGAGAGTTACTCCAGCATTTTATGCCTATCTTCGGTGTAAACCGGCATCTGCAGTTCCTTCCTACCCATAGGTGCAATTATTTCAGGTCTGTCAGAGGTAAATGCCATTTCCTGCATACGACACCTCCCTCTCAGATGCTGGTGGTGTTGTTAGACAATCCACCTCCGCCCCCAGGACGTAGCCAGCCTTCCTGATAAGTTTGTTGATCCTGTTGGCGTCCGCGGCCTTCGCCCTGCTGCCCCAGCACACGGCAGCGAAGAAGATGGCACTGGCCACCAGCAATTGGTAGAACATCTGCAGCATCTTACTGCAAGGTACCGACTGCTGTTTCCAATCACATGTTGCTCCAGCAAGCAATTATTTTCAACGCTGTGGAATTTATATGTGCTTTCTTCTGGTCCACAATTCCGGGTTCTTTTATTGCGTGCTCACAGGAGCCGCTGTGACTGGCCTCACCAGTCGCCAGCAGAGCAGCGCTGGACTGCTTTTCCCAGCTTTGGCAAACAGCTGAGAAACAGGCAGAAGATGTAAGACAAGCACTGTGGCCTGCTGGAAATCTGATAGAAGGGCAGAGTATACTGTTTCAGTCCCCCTGTGTGACTCTGGGCTTTCATACAGTCAAACAGCATGGCAACAGGCCCCTCGGCACAACTTGGCCATGCCAACCAAGGTGCTTCTCTGAACTAGTCCCATTTGCTTGCTCCCTTATTGCTCTAAACCCTTCCTATCCATGTACCTGTCCAAATGCCTTTTAAATGCTGTTAGTGTACCTGCATCAACCATTTCCTCTGGCAGCACATTTCACATAGCTACCACCCTCTGTGCGAAACAGGTTTCTATTAACTCTTTCCACTCTCACCTTAAACGTATGCCCTCTAGTTCTTGATTTCCCAACCCTGGGAAAGCAACTGGGTGTGTTCACCTTATCTATGCCCCTCATGATTTTATATACCTCTACAAGGTCGTCCCTCAGTCTCTAACAGTGCAAGGAATAAAGTCCAAGCCTGCCCAAACTCTCCCTATAACCGAGTCCCTCGAGTCCTGCCAACATCCTTGTAAATCCTCTCATTTTGGCATTTTCCCTAGAGCAAAACTGAATAATAATAATAATAATAATAATACATTACATTTATATAGCGCTTTTCATATACTCAAAGACGCTTTACAGGGATTTAGAGAACATAGGGAAGTGAATAAATAGATAAATAAGTAAACGAACAGAGAAAGGAGACAGAAGGTGGGGCGATACTCCTAGCGATGCCTCACCAGCATCTTATACAATTGCAACATAACATTTATATTCAATACCCTGACTGTTGAAGGCCAATGTGTCATAAGCTTTCTTCATCCCCCTGTCTACCTGCGATGCTACAAACCTCACCCATCCATGTTCTCCAGAGATGCTGCCTGACCCGCTGAGTTATTCCTGCACTTTGCATCATTTTTTTCCCGAAACCAGCATCTGAGGTTCCTTTTGTCTCTGTGATCATAATTCTAATAGTTTTAAAGTAGTTTTTTAAAAAAATTACAGGACTGGTCCAATAGTTGTGGCACTAAACTGGGGCCAAGGCCAATTTTGATGTTGGGAAGGAACATTCAGAAGTTTTTAGATTTTATTTTTAGATTTAGAGATACAGCGCAGAAACAGGCCCTTCGGCCCACCGGGTCCGCGCCACCCAGCGATCCCCGCACATTAACACTATCCTACATCCACTAGGGACAATTTTTACATTTGCCCAGCCAATTAACCTACAAACCTGTACGTCTTTGGAGTTGATCCAGTTGCAGAGGTGGGTGCTGACTCCTTGGTCCATGAGTTCAACAATGGCTTTGGATGGGATTACAGTGTTGGAGGCAGAGCGTGGATGAATGTGGCTGAAGGGCCTGTTCCCGCGTTGTGGAGCGCCATGCCTCTATGACTCCGTGAATGCATTTTCCTCAACTGGATGCCGACATCGGGAGCTCCGGCAGCAGCAGCATGTTCACCCGCCCTGGATCACGGGGCTTGGGTCGGCCCACCGCAGACATTTCACCGTCTGGCGTGGCCTGAAATAGGCCGCGGGATTTTTCTCTGCTCGGCGGGGGCTTCAATGTCGGGAGCCACGACCGCCCCGACATGCAACAGCAGCGGCAGTGGCAGCGTCAGCGTCTTCGTCCGCCCTGGATTGCGGGGCTTGGGTCGGCCCGCTGCGGACCTTTCACCGTCCCGCGCGGCCTGGGACGCGGCAACTTCAGCAGCCTGATCGCGGGAGAAGACGGCAGGGGAAGATAAAAGACATTCTGGCCTTCCATCACAGTGAGGAGGTGACTGAAGGAGACTCACTGTGATGGATGTTTCTTTTTGTTTTGTGTTGGTTGTGGTTGTGTAATTGCGTATTTTATTGCTCTTATTGTTGGACTGTGGGTGACGAAATCTCGTCCAAAAGACTTGTTTTTTGGATGACAAATAAAGGTAATTCTGAATTCTGAATTCTAATCTAAAATGGAGTGAATTCCACATTCTCACCACTGTCTGAATTCCTCTCGAGTTCTCCGCTCGACTTGTAAACTTTTATTCTATACGACGCTGATAGTCCTGCTTTAAATGGCTTTCTGTTTTATATTTCAGTGGTGCAGCTGTTTTTCCTTTTATACCAATAAATACGTTTTGGCTGTTTCATGGCCGGTTAAACTATATTGAGTAAGATGGCTTCCTGACTTGTTGTCTGCTCCTGTGCTGCTGGATGTCATTGCTCCTTTTTGCCGAGAGATGAGGGAGACAGACACTGGATGTGGAATGAGCAAAGGAAATTCTAATTCCTTTCCTCTGTCTCCAGCAATTGTGCTGGGTTGTCTCTGAAAGCTGCTGGTTCTTTCCTGGGATTTGTTTTGCCGTATTCACACCCTTCAAAGTCACTGCAACCATTCACCTGTTCCACTGCCTGAGAGTTCCAGGTTGATAGACAATAGACAATAGGCAATAGGTGCAGGAGGAGGCCATTCGGCTATTCGGCCCTTCGAGCCAGCACCGCCATTCAATGTGATCATGGCTGATCATTCTCAATCAGTACCCCGTTCCTGCCTTCTCCCCATACCCCCTGACTCCGCTATCCTTAAGAGCTCTATCCAGCTCCTGTTGGGTGACACATTCTTATTAGAATTATGATCACAGAGACAAAAGGAACCTCAGATAGGGCTTCGCATTAGGGATGAGAACACTACTGCTCCCGCCAACAATTGTACGGCCAACATAAATAAAAACTGAGGCCTCCTCTCTCTCTCTCTCTCTCTCTCTCTCTCTCTCTCTCTCTCTCTCTCTCTCTCTCTCTCTCTCTCTCGGCTCCTTTCATTTTCACAAAAGGTGGCCAGCATTGAGTTCCATCCAGATTCTAATCTCCAGAGTAACTGCACAAAACGTTACGTGGTTGGATGATGAAATCACCTGGGCAAAATCAGCTTTCAACATATGCCAGGGTTTCCTTACTACATCGGTCGTTTAAGGCCACTCCTATCAGCTCCATCCACCCCCTCATGTTTCTGCAGACACTTTCTTTCCTTCAGGTCACATATGGCTTACTGCTGGCTCTTGTAACAGTGTGAGGTTATGTGCTCAGCACCCATTCCTATCTCTCTCTCTCTCTCTGTCTCTCCCTTTCTCTCTCTTGCTCTTCCTCTCTCACCCACTCTCTCTCCCCCAATCACCTCCCTCTCTCTCTCTCACACACACACTACTCCCTCTCTCCTCTTCTCTCTCTCATGCACGCACACAATTCCTCTGCTCTCTCTTTCTCTCTCTCTCTCACGCAACCCCTCTTTCTTTCTCTCTCCCTCCCTCATTCACACCCAACCCTCTATCTCTCACACACAACACCCTCGTTCTTTTTCTTTCTCTCTCACCCACACGCGCACACACACACCTCCCTCTCTTTATCTCTCTCACTCTCCTACATACACACACACACAACCTCTCTCTATCTCTCTCACTCTCTCACCCACGCACACACACACTCAACTCCCTCTCTCTATCTCTCTCACTCTCTCACATACACACACCCAACCCCCTCATTCTCTCTCTCACACACATGCACACACACACAAACATACAAGCACACAACTCTCTCTCTCTCTCTCTCTCTCTCTCTCTCTCTCTCTCTCTCTCTCGCTCTCGCTCTCTCTCTCTCTCACGCTCTCTCTCTCTTTCTTTCTTTCCAGGTGGCCTCTTTCAAACAAATAATCTGAATCTGGTGCATATTCCAAGTCCGCCTATGTTTAAATAGTGCATTGCCTTAGAGGAAAATTGTGCATTCATCAAATAACAGTCGCACAGTTGAACTGACCAAAAAAAAAAAAGAATTGCTGCCTTTGCTGAAGAGATACTTTAGTGGAGTTGCTGGCTATAACTCAACTACTTCCCTGCAGATCAATGAGGGAGGCAGATGTGTTGGGCTTACTCTCACATTTATCCAGGGCAGCCACAGACATAAAATGTTCCTCCTCTTCACTTTGTTGCAGAGCCATTCCCCTCTCACAGACTGCATGTTCTAACATGGCGCTCCTCCAGACTGAACTCTAAGCAAATAGATATGAAACAATCAACAGGATTTGAAGGCCCTTTCAGGCAAGCCAGTTTCTGGAACACCTCATTTGGAAAGCTCTGTTTTTGCAGCTGCCACATCAGGCATCTGTGAATGTTTGTCCACAGCAGATGCTGTGTCTGTTACAGTGTAAAGTATTGCAATCTGAATCTTATTTAATTACCAGTCGTTATGATCACATCATATCTGCTTACAACCTGAACAAGAAAATCACTTCACCAATACGACGCTCCTGAACTGTCCTCGAAACACCTTCACACCAACCAACAGTTACGGCTTGAAACTGGAAACACTGTGGTCGCGTCAGCCTCCAGACCAGAGGGAGGTGCAGCAAGACTCTGATAACTCGGCATCCGATGGTTCAGGACCCCTGGTTCTCCTGCATCTGGCTCACTCATTATTCTGGAATGTGAAACAGGGGGTCCAAAGTGGTTCCAGAGCCAGGGAATGGAGTCCAGCTGGAGCCAGGGTCCGGGTTCGGAACACCAGGGGGGCCTGGAACAGAGGAGCTGGGGTCTGGAGTACTTTGTCTATTTCCTGCTCCCTTTACAATCACCGAGTTCACTTAGAAAATTCAGTGTACTACTGCTGCGCAACATGTAAAAACGTGAAATAAGAATGTGTCACCCAACAGGAGCAATATCCAATAGTCCAGAAATGCCAAGGATGCCTGGTTTTTCAACAGGGTAGAGTAGGATAGATAGGGTAATGATAAAGAATTTTAGGATGATTGCCTTCATAGTCTGAGGCATGATTATAAAAGTTTGAACAACGTATTGCAGCTGTACAAGATTATACTTTAATGTCACTTGCACCTAGATGCTTTTATTGTTGGTCTGTGTTTTTGGGGGTTTTGGGGTGTGTGATTTGAATGCCTATTTAATGCTTTTATTGTTGGACTGTGTTTTGGGGGGTTTTTGGGGTTGGGTAATTTGGGTGCCTGTTTAGTGCTTTTATTGTTGGACTGTGGGTGATTGAATTAACATTTTGTTCAAGATGGCCGCGCCGTTGTGTTTGGCTGCCTGCCACTGTATGTTTCTTTTTTTTCCTAGTCAGATGTGCAGCACTTTGGTCAACGTGGGTTGTTTTTAAATGTGCTATACAAATAAATTGACTTGACTTGACTTGACTTGACTAGACTAGGTACAGTGAAATTCTTTGTTTTTGCATACAAAAGTGAGAACGTACAAACTCTGTACAGACAGCATCCGTGGTCAGGATAAAACCCAGGTCTCTGGCACTGTAAGATAGCAACACCACTGCTCCACTGTACTGCCCATATATATATATATATATATATACTGTATGAAGAAGGGTCTCGACCCGAAACGTCACCCATTCCTTCTCTCCCAAGATGCTGCCTGACCTGCTGAGTTGCTCCAGCATTTTGTGAATAAATCGATTTGTACCAGCATCTGCAGTTATTTTCTTATATACTGTATGCGTCCCTCATAATTTTATAAAACTCTACAAGGTCACTTCTCACCCTCTTATATTCTATGAATAATAAACCCAAACTAGCGAATTTCTACAGAATACTATAGACTTCTATTCCCGGACAACATTCCCCTTGGTGAATCGTTTCTGCACTCTCTCTATTGTTACCACATCCTTTCTGTAGCGTGGTGTCTAAACCGTACACAGCACTTTAAATGAGCTCTAATGAGCATATTGATGATCTTTCGTTAGAACGCGTTGGAACAGTTCTGATGAAAGGCCACTTTGCTTTGCATTTCTGGTACCTGTGGTGTCGTGTCATTGAGGTCCATGCTGAGCATGTCTTCCATTGACACCATCAGATATTTTTGGTGAGAGCTGAGGCCTTTTTTGGTGGAAGAGTGGGTGGGGGCAGTAGGTGGGTCTTAAGCTACAGATCACACCTATCTAACAGAATGGTAAAAAAGGGTTTAGGAATCTACTATCTCTTCCTTGTTCCTAATTTCCTAATTGTCATTGTTCCATCTGCTAGAGATGAGTGCAGCGTACTAGTAGATTTAAAATAATCGAGTCAGAGAAGCTATACAGCACGGAAACAGGTCCTTCGGCCCAACTTGTCCACACCAACCAATCTGGCTACCCAGGTTCTATTCATCTACCTCACCATAAGCGTAATTGTACCCACCTCTAACACCTCCTCTGCCAGCACATTCCATACACCCTCCACCCTCTGTGTGGAAAACATAGAAACATGGAAACATAGAAAATAGGTGCAGGAGGAGGCCATTCGGCCCTTTGAGCCAGCACCACCATTCGTTGTGATCATGGCTGATCGTCCACAATCAATAACCCATGCCTGCCTTCTTCCCATATCCCTTGATTCCACTAGCCCCTAGAGCTCTATCTAACTCTCTCTTAAATACATCCAGTGAATTGGCCTCCACTGCCCTCTGTGGCAGAGAATTCCACAAATTCACAACTCTCTGGGTGAAAAAGTTCCTTCTCACTTCAGTTTGAAATGGCCTCCCCTGAGTTGCCCCTCAGGTCCCTTTTAAATCTTTCCCCTCTCATCCTAAACCTTTGACCCATAGTTTTAGACTTCCCTATCCTGGGGAAAAGACTGTGGCTATTCTAATCTTATAGAAATGTATAAAATTATAAAAGGACTGGACAAGCTAGATTCAGGAAAAATGTTCCTAATGTTGAGGGAGTCCAGAACCAGGGGCCACAGTCTAAAGGGAAAGGGGAGGCCATTTAAAACTGAGTGAGAAAAAAACTTTTTCACCCAGATAATTGTGAATTTGTGGAGTTCTCTGCCACAGAAGGCAATGGAGGCCAATTCACTGAATAAATTAAAAACAAAGATAGATAGAGCTCTTGGGGCTAGTGGAATCAAGGGGTATGGGGAGAAAGCAGGCACAGGTTACTGATTGTGGATGATCAGCCATGATCACAATGAATGGTGATGCTGGCTCAAAGGACCAAATGGCCTCCTCCTGCACCTATTTTCTATGTTTTCTATGTATTCATCTTATCAGCAACCCTCACGATTTGATAAACCGATAATAAATTCTTTCCCTCAGCCTCCTACACTTTCCCCCCCCCCCCCCAAGGGGAAATGTTTTAGTTTATTGAACCTCTCATTGTAACTGAAACCCTCCAGACCCGATAACATCCTTGTAAATCTTTTTTTATTGCCCCTTTTCCAGTTTAATAACATCCTATAGCAAGACTGTGCACCATACTCCAAATATGGCTTTATCAATGTCTTGTACAGCTGTAACATAATGCTCCAACTCTGAGAGTCATTGTCATGGAGTGATACAGTGTGGAAACAGGCCCTTCAGCCCAACTCACCCACACTGATCCACAATGTCCCAGTTACACTAGTCCCACTTGCCTGTACTTGGTCCATATCCCTCCAAACCTGTCCTATCCATGTACCTAATTGTTTCTTAAACGATGGGATAGTCCCAGCCTCAACTACCTCCTCTGGCAGCTTGTTCCACACACCCACCACCCTTTGTGTGAAAAAGTTACCCCTCGGATTTCTATTAAATCTTTTCCTGTTCACCTTGAACCTATGTCCTCTGGTCCTCGATTCCCTACTCTGGGCAAGAGACTGTGCATCTACCCGATCTATTCCTCTCATGATTTTGTACACCTCTAACTTTTGGATCATCAGCAAACTTGCTAATCTTGCCCTGTATGTTCTCATCCAAATCATTGATGTAGATGACAAACAGTAACGGGCCCAGCACCGATCCCTGAGGCACACCACTAGTCACAGGCCTCCAGTCCAAGAAGCAACCTTCCACCATCACCATGGAGCCAATTTGCTATCCATTCAGCTCTCTCCCCTTGGATCCCATGCGATCTAACCTTCCAGAGCAGCCTACCATGTGGAACCTTGTCGAATGCCTTACTGCAGTCCATGTACACAACATCTACAGCTCTGCCCTCATCAACCATTTTAGTCACGTCTTCAAAAAAATCAATCAGATTTGTGAGACACGACCTCCCACGTACAAAACCATGCTGACTGTCCCTAATCAGCCTTTGCCCATCCAAATGCCTGTATAACCTATCTCTCAGAATACTCTCCAGTAACTTACCAACTACAGATGTTAAGCTCACCGGCCTATAATTCCCAGCATTTTCCCTGCAGCCCTTCTTGAAAAGAGGCACAACATTTGCCACCCTCCAGTCTTCCGCCACCTCTCCTGTATTCAAGGATGACTCATAAATTTCAACCAGGGCTCCCGCAATTTTCTCTCTAGTTTCCCGCAATGTCCTCGGATATATCTGATCAGGCCCTGGAGATTTGTCTACCTTCAACCATGACAGTACCTTCAGTACTTCTTCGACGGTAACCCTGACTGCTCTCAAGACACTTCCAGTGACTGCTCCAATGACCTCAGTCCTACTCCCTTTCTCCTTGGTAAATAAAGAGGAGAAATACTCATTTAGGACCTTGCCCATCTCCCCGTACATCATAGAAACATAGAAACATAGAAAATTGGTGCAGGAGTAGGCCATTCGGCCCTTCGAGCCTGCACTGCCATTCAATACAATCATGGCTGATCATCCAGCTCAGTAACCTGTACCTGCCTTCTCTCCATACCCCCTGATCCCTTTAGCAAAAAGGGCCACATCTAACTCCCTCTTAAATATAGTCAATGAACTGGCCTCAACTACCTTCTGTGGCAGAGAATTCCACAGACTCACCACTCTCTGTGTGAAGAAATGTTTTCTCATCTCGGTCCTAAAAGACTTCCCCCTTATCCTTAAGCTGTGACCCCTGGTTCTGGACTCCCCCAACATCGGGAACAATCTTCCCGCATCTAGCCTCTCCAACCCCTTCCACAGATTCAGATCACAGACCACTTACGCCACAGAACGTGTCCATTCAGCCCATCAAGCTCATCCGCAAAAAAACATCTGGTTGTTTGCAGCAGTTTGCTGCGTATTTTGTGCGAGGGGGGGGGGGTCGTTTCTGCCATGAAGTTGGTGAAACGAGAACAAGAGCTTTTAGCTTTGCTGCGCACCTGTATTTTATTGGCCTGGTTAGCAATCTGTCAGAGCTTACACTTACCTAAGTCGTACGCACCTCGGTAAAGCAGCACGGAGAAGTAAACAATTGCAAAAGTGTTATGATTAGTCAATGCCATGTTCTCAATCCTTAATCCCAGAAGAACAACTTGAAAGAGCCCTTAGAGAGATCTGTGCAATGTCAGCCTATTAATAGCCTGACTGGATGTGTTCCAGTTCTCTGTAATTAACAGGCTCGCTGCAGAAACACACAGCTGAGGATCGGCTCTTCAGGGCTGAGAGGTTGATGCTGTTGTATTCCTGCTTGAGGCCCCTGTAAGTTATCTCTCTAATGGACACACTCATCATCAACAGCCAAGTAAGCAAGAGAGCCATCTACCCCCACTGCAACCCAAGCTCCTGTTCTCGGGTTTCCTCTGCTATGGGACACTGCAGGTCACTTCAGCACTGTATCACTTCTGACTCCTTGGGACTGGACGCTACCCCCCTGCACTACTTGTAGCAGACTTAGCACCTGTGTTATATTCTAACGGCTTGGGTCAGAAGCAATCAATCTTGTTAATGATCTTTTTTATAAGTTTATGTTAAAGGAGCCGAATTAGGTCATTTGGCCCATCAGGTTTAGTCCGCCATTTAATCATGGCTGATCTATCTTTCCCACACCGCATTCTCCTCCCCTTAACCCCTGACACCCGTATTAATCAAGAATCTATCTCTGCCTTAAAAATATCCATTGATGGCCTCCACAGCCATCTGAGGCAATGGATTCCACAGATTCACCACCCTCTGACTAAAGATATTCCTCGTCTCCTTTCTAAAGGTACGTCCTTTTATTCTGAGGCTATGGCCTCTGGTCCTAGACTCTCCCACTAGTGGAAACATCCTCTCCACATTCACTCTATCCAGGCCTTTTACTATTCGGTAAGATTCAATCAGGTTCCCCCTCATCCTTCTGGACTCCAGCGAGTACAGGCCCAGTGCCGTCATATGTTAACCCAGTCATTTCTGGAATCATTCACGTAAACCTCCTCTGGACCCTCTCCAGTGCATCATTTCATGTGTATCTTATCCAGTTACGTAAACAGGTTGCTGTGAAACAGGTCTCAATTGTTTATTGTTACAGATTCCAGCAACCTCTTGTACCTGCGGCCTAACTTGTGTTTTGTAAAGTTGCAATATTAAGTTTTATATTCTATGCCCCGACTTTTGAAGACAACCATGCCATTTGTCTTCATCACCACCCTATGTAAGAAGGGTCTTCAGTTTGAAGAAGGGTCTTGACCTGAAAAGTCACCTATTCCTCTCCAGACATCCTGCGATCCCGCTGAGTTACTCCAGCATTTTGTATCTTTCTTCACCACTCTATCTCCCTGTGATGATACGTTCTGGGGACTATGGTCTTGGTCCCAAAGGTTTTTTCTGTTCAACAACATATCTTCGGACCCTGCTATTTACTATACATGCCCTCACCTCTATCACACTTCCCGGAATGCCTCACAATGCACTTCTCAGGATTAAATTCCAGCTCCTTATGCTCCACCAAACATTCCATCCCATCTATATCCTTACACAATCTTCCTTGCTTCCTTCCTTCTGGTTAAGGAGGTGGAGGAAAAAAAACAATTTTATCCCTTCCCAAGGCAATAAGTAGCTGCTAGCTCACTTCACCTCCTCAATCACTACCCCGTGACAGGCATCCTGAGATGTTGGCTGTGTGTGGTCACACAAACAGTCACACTCCTCCCAGATTAATGGGCTGTTGCAGTGAAAACGACTGAGATCATTGTTCACCAGGTGCAGGCTTCCAAACGGTCAGTTTCTACACCAGGGCCTGTATAACTCCAAGGGTCCAGTAAAACCTCCCTGGATTAGCTGCTCAGGCATACACCAGCCAGACATGAGTACTGCAATGTCGGGCACAGGGGAGCAGGAGATCGGAAGTCTGAGAACTTTGGACATGACTACTTGTAGGATTTTAATGTTGCTAACTTTGAAGGGTGGGTTGTTAAATCCACTCAGGACTTTTAGAGACTGAATTTGCCTGTAGGTTTAGTTTAGTTTAGTTTAGTTTAGTTTAGTTATGTTATGTTATGTTATGTTATGTTATGTTATGTTATGTTATGTTAAGTTAAGTTAAGTTAAGTTAAGTTAAGTTAAGTTAAGTTAAGTTTAGTTTAGGGATTTCAATGGTACGTTATTTGTCGCATGTACCGAGGTACATTGAAATTCATTCATTTTTGTATACGGTTCAGTACAGGTATTAGTCTGAAGAAGGGACTCGACCCGAAACGTCACCCATTCCTTCTCCCCAGAGATGCTGCCTATCCCGCTGAGTTACTCCAGCACTGTGTCTATCACTATACATAAGCACTTAGATAAACTCAGATAAACATCTCAGATACAATACAAGTAGGGTTGCCAACTGTTCCGTATTAGCCGGGACATCCCGTATATTGGGCTAAATTGGTTTGTCCCATACGGGACCGCCCTTATCCTTATTAGGCCCAGGGGGGGCGCTGTAGGCCCGGGCGCTGTAGGCCCGGATGCTGTAGGCCCGGACACTGTAGGCCCGGACTCTGTAGGCCCGGAGACTGTAGGTCCGGACAGTGTAGGTCCGGACAGTGTTGGCCCGGGGGCCTGGGCGCCGCCTAACGGAGGTTGCATAGCAACCCGCCTCCCAGCCCAGGCAGCCGCCATTGGTGGAACAGGAGCACGCGGCCGCTGGCTGGGTGAGGTCACGTGGGGCGCAGGGCGGCGATGTCACCTTGTCCCTTATTTGGGAGTGAGGGAGTTGGCACCCCTAAATACAAGTGTAAAGCAATAGTTCACTGAGACAGTACACAGTCGCCAGTTTGGTGCCATTTTCAAGTCCCAGTTTGTACGTTTAGTGTGAAAATTTAGCACGGAAACAGTCCCTTCAGCCCACTGAGTCCACTCCAACCATCGATCACCTGTTCACACTAGTACTATGTTTATCAGCCCTTTCTCAGCCACTCCCGACAAACTAGGGGCAATTTACAGAGGCCAATTAACCTACAAACGTGCACGTCTTTGGCATGTGGGAGGAAACCGGGGCACTTGGAGGAAACCCATGTGGTCACAGAGAGAGCTTGCAAACTCCGCACAGAGAGCGCTAGAGGTCAGGATCGAACCCGGGTCTTTGGCACTGTGAAGCAACAGCTCTATCAGCTGCATCACTGTGTTGCCATGCATACACTTATTTAACAGGCACAGATGCTTGAGAATGGGTTACATAGAAACATAGAAAATAGGTGTAGGAGGAGGCCATTCAGCCCTTCGAGTCAGCACCACCATTCATTGTGATCATGGCTGATCATCCACAATCAGTAACTTGTGCCCGACTTCTCCCCTTATCCCTTGATTCCACTACCCCCCAGAGCAGGGTTCTCACAGTACAGTCAAGCGCTCTGTTCCAGGGGGAGTCTAGACACTGCAGCGGTTTGCCTCAACCCGTTCAAGGGGGGAGAATTAACTAAAAGGCAAGATGGATGTTGCCACACACCCGGAGGAAGAAAAAGCTTTTCGGCTTTGGAGGAGAGTGTGGCTTTGACTGTAAAGCTGAGATGAGGGCATTGCGTTTGTGATTTGCCTCTGAATAAGCCGTGTCACGTAAGAGCAGCATAGTGCAAGACACTCTCATCAATGAAAGTGAAAAAACAACAGCCTTCAGCAGTGGAACCATGTTATATGTCCACTACAGCACAGAAAGAGGCCGAATAGCACAGCCAGTCAATGCTGGGAAACTAGGTGTAATAGAAGCTGGGGTGGATTTCAATCCCAACATTAATCTAAACCACCGACCCACTCTTAACATCTGTGCCACATCAGTCCATTCCCAACCCCACTCTATTCCCTTTCAAAGAACCAAATCCAAAGTATAAACATTAAATGCCGGAAACACTCGGCAGATCATAAGTAATAGGAGAAGAATTAGGCTACTTGGCTCATCGAGTCTACTCCGCCATTCAATCATGGCTGATCTATCTCTCCCTCCTAACCCCATTCTCCTGCCTTCTTCCTGTAACCCCTGACACCCGTAGTAATCAAGAATCTATCTCTGCCATTCAGCCCTTCGAGTCAGCACCATCTCTGCTTTAAAAATATCAATTGACGACCTCCACAGCCTTCTGTGGCAAAGAATTCCACAGATTCACCACCCATTTTACTCAATAAATTCATCCTAATCTCCTTCCTAAAAAAGAACGTCCTTTAATTCTGAGGTTATGACCTCTAGTCCTAGACTCTCTAATGCGTGGAAACATCCTCTCCACATCCACTCTATCCAAGCCGTTCACTATTCGATACGTTTCAACGAGGCTCCCCCTTCATCCTTCTAAAATCCAGCGAGTGCAGGCCCAGTGCCATCGATCCCTCATCGTAAGTTAACCCACTCATTGCTGGGATCATTCTTGTAAACCTCCTCTGGACCCTCTCCAGGGTGAGCACATCCTTCCACAGATATGGTGCCCAAAATTGCTCGCAATACTCCAAATGCGGCCTGACCAGCACCTCATCCCTTACATCCCAGGTCAAGTAGCATCTGTGGAAAGAGAACTAATCGACGTTTCAGGTTTGAGATTCCTTGTCAGAACAGGGAAAGAGCGAAGAGCAAAAAACATTTCAGTGGGAGAGCAGGTGGGGGAGGGAAAGAAAATATCTTTGAAATGGAAAGACCAAATAGGTTTAGTTTAGTTTTAGTTTAGAGATACAGCGCGGAAACAGGCCTTTCGGCCCACCAGGCCCGCGCCGACCAGTGATCCCCGCATATTAACACGATCCTACACACTATAGGGACAATTTTTACATTTATACCAAGCCAATTAACCTATAAGATAATTAGGGGATTGGACACATTAGAGGCAGGAAACATGTTCCCAATGTTGGGGGAGTCCAGAACAAGGGGCCACAGTTCTGTCTGTATGGAGTTTGTACGTTCTCCCCGTGACCTGCGTGGGTTTTCTCCGAGATTTTCGGTATCCTTCCACACTCCAAAGACGTACAGGTTTGTAGGTTAATTGGCTTGGTAAATGTAAAAATTGTCCCTAGTGGGTGTAGGATAGTGTTAATGTGCGGGGATCGCTGGTCGGCGTGGATCCGGTGCTGTATCTCTAAACTAAACTAAACTGAAACTAAAGAGAAAGCTGCCTCGAGGCAGAGAATTCGATACTGGATCTGCGACATACTTGGATGGAGATGAGATGTCGTTCAAATCTGAGGTATTGGGCCTTATTGCAGATGATACTAAGTTGGGGGGTAGTGTGAATTGTGAGGAAGATGCAATAAGGCTGCAGGGTGACTTGGACAGGTTGTGTGAGTGGGCGGATACATGGCAGATGCAGTTTAATGTAGATAAGTGTGAGGTTATTCACTTTGGAAGTAAGAATAGAAAGGCAGATTATTATCTGAATGGTGTCAAGTTAGGAGGAGGGGGAGTTCAACGAGATCTGGGTGTCCTAGTGCATCAGTCAATGAAAGGAAGCATGCAGGTACAGCAGGCAGTGAAGAAAGCCAATGGAAAGTTGGCCTTCGTAACAAGAGGAGTTGAGTATAGGAGCAAAGAGGTCCTTCTACAGTTGTACCGGGCCCTGGTGAGACCGCACCTGGAGTACTGTGTGCAGTTTTGGTCTCCAAATTTGAGGAAGGATATTCTTGCTATGGAGGGCGTGCAGCGTAGGTTCACTAGGTTAATTCCCGGAATGGCGGGACTGTCGTATGTTGAAAGGCTGGAGCGATTGGGCTTGTATACACTGGAATTTAGAAGGATGAGGGGGGATCTTATTGAAACATATAAGATAATTAGGGGATTGGACACATTAGAGGCAGATAACATGTTCCCAATGTTGGGGGAGTCCAGAACAAGGGGCCACAGTTTAAGAATAAGGGGTAGGCCATTTAGAACGGAGATGAGGAAGAACTTTTTCAGTCAGAGGGTGGTGAAGGTGTGGAATTCTCTGCCTCAGAACGCAGTGGAGGCCAGTTCGTTGGATGCTTTCAAGAGAGAGCTGGATAGAGCTCTTAAGGATAGCGGAGTGAGGGGGTATGGGGAGAAGGCAGGAACGGGGTACTGATTGAGAGTGATCAGCCATGATCGCATTGAATGGCGGTGCTGGCTCGAAGGGCTGAATGGCCTACTCCTGCACCTATTGTCTATTGTCTATTGTCTATTGTCATTGCATCAATGCAAGAACCACCGACAGGTAGGACAAAATGGGAGGGGTATGGTGAATTAATCCAAAATATTAATTGGCAATAATCTGAGGAAGAAATGAAGGCTTTTCAACCCTATGAGGATGTGCCAATGTTCTGCTGGAACATAGTTGATCAGTGAGGTTGATTGTATGACTTTGGCACACAGCACACTAGGTTCTAGTGGAGTCAGTCTGCCCATGAACTGTAGATGCTGCTGTAACAGGAAATATGTGCGCGCAGCTATCTGATTGTTACTCTCATATTATAAAGAAATACATTTAAAACACAAAGTACCTGCTACAACACCAGGATAAGCGCTCAACTAAGAAAACAAGCCCAAAGCCAAACTACTATCTAAACTGAAAATAAAAGTCTGAAGAAGGGTCTCAACCCGAAACGTCACCCATTCCTTCCATCCAGAGATGCTGCCTGTCCAGCTCAGTTACTCCAGCACTTTGTGTCTATCGTCTGTTTAAACCAGCATCTGCAGTTCCTTCCGACACATTACTATCTAAACTGAATATACCAACTTATGCTGAGGCCATTGGCTAACTCCATATGCAATAAACAGCTATCTACATGTTAACCATCTTATTTTAAAAAACTGATTGTGTAGATGCAAGTATATCATTAGGGTTATCAAGTGGGCACCTTCCTTCACTGGTGTTACGTTGGGTTAGGCCCACGACACCTCGGGAAGGCTCAATAGTATACATTACTGAGTCTTTCCTCCAGCACTGCTAAGGGGTAGGAAGGTTGTGAAGGAAGTTTGAGATCAGCACCTATTAAGAGGAACAAAGGAAAAGATTACTGCCCAATTGTTCTGGGTTTCATTACCTGTTTTTAGATGCTTTGCAGGAACTGGCCAAGGAAAACCTGCCCTCTGGTGCCCTAAGGGAATTATATAAAAGATCTATTCTTGGATATAAACTGAGTAAAACATTCTAAAGGTCTGATCCTGCAGTATTATTTTCCTTCCTAGCCTTGCATGTATTTAATATAAGAGAGAGAAAATAATCTTGTTTTCAGCCAAAGATAGACACAAAAAGCTGGAGTAACTCAGCGGGACAGGGAGCATCTCTGGAGAGGGGGAATGGGTGACGTTTTGGGTCAGGTTCGGGTTTTCAGTCAAGTTGCCGAGCTTGTGCCTTCAGCATTGGAAACGGCAACCTCCAGCGTCGGGTTAGTAACTGCAAGCTTTTGAGAGGAAATGTTAGGGGCTTTGTTTTGTTAGATTAGATACTGAAATATTTGTTCACATCTGTGGGGCAAAGTGCAGGTAGCCAGAATTAAGAATCACATGCACAGTGCACAGATAAAAGGACTTCAAAATAATGGCCTGTAAATCAGATGGAGTAAGATGGAGGTTAGACTTTCTTCACCGTTCATGATAGGCAATTATTGACCAACCTTAGTTGCTCTCAAGCAGGCTTCTTGAACTGCTGTGAACTTCTTTAACAGTCAACCACTCTGGAGTCAAGTGTAGGCCTGGCTAGACAAAGGATTCCTTCCCTGAAGGACAATACTGGACCAGGTGGGGCTTTACCATAATCTGGTTGTTATCATGGGGATTATTAATTAGATCAGTTGGTGTTTGTAATTTAATTTAAATTTATTACTGCTGATGTGGGATTTCATCTTTGGTCCACTGGTGCTTGCAGACTTAACATCACGGAGCTCGCGGTCTCTGGTCAGAGACCGACTTCGGGAACTCCAAGCCGCAGGAGCTTAGACCGCCCCGATGCGGGAGCTTCAATCACCCCGACGCGGGAGCTTCGATCGCCCCGACAAGGGGGCTTTGACGGCCAGCTGCGGGAGCTTCAATCTCCCCGACTACGGATGGCTCGACTGCCCCAACCGCGGGAGAATAAAAGAGGAAGTGGATTGGACTTTTTTGCCTTTAATCACAGTGAGGAATGTGGGGAATCCGCTGTGGTGGATGTTTATGTTAACTTTTATGTAGTTGTGTGTCATGTTGCTTTTTTTTCTGTATGGCTGTATGGTAATTCGCATATCACTGTACCTTAATTAGTACACGTGACAATAAAAGACCTTTCAAACCTTTGGATTGTTTGGCCTGATCTGTTAATTAATACATTGGTAATTTCGCCATTAAGCCACTACCAGACCTTCATTCAGCACCATGTAACTAGAAATCTACATATCACTGAGGCTAGGAGATGTGAACCAGGGGTCACAGTTTAAGAATAAGGGAAAGGCCATTTAGGACTGAGATGAGGAAAAACTTCGTCACCCGGAGAGTTGTGAATCTGTGGAATTCTCTGCCACAGAAGACAGTGGAGGCCAATTCACTGGATGCTTTCAAGAGAGAGTTAGATAGAGCTTTTAGGGCTGAGGGAATCAAGGGGTATGGGGAACAATCCGGAACGGGGTACTGATTTTGGATGATCAGCCATGATCATATTGAATGGCGGTGCTGGCTCGAAGGGCCGAATGGCCTCCTCCTGCACCTATTTTATATGTTTCCATTTCCAAGATAAAGTGGATGTGGAGAGGATGTTTCCACTCATGGGAGAGTTTAGGACCAGAGGGTACAGCCTCAGAATATAAGGACATACATTCAGAATGGAGATGAGGAGAAACTTCTTTAGCCAGAGGGTGGTCCAGTCTGTGGAATTGATTGCCACAGATGGCGGTGGAGGCCAAGTCATTGGATATTTTTAAAGCAGAGATTGTTAGGTTCTTGATTAGTCAGGGTGTCAAAGGTTACAGGAAGAAGGCAAAAGAATGGGGTTGAGGAGGAGAAATAGATCAGTTCTGATCACATTCTGGCCTTCCATCACAGTGAGGAGGGACTGTGAGGAGGAGACTCACTGTGATGGATGTTTCTTTTGTTTGGTGTTAGTTTATGATTGTGTGTGTTATTGCATTTTTATTGATTATTCTTATTGGTCTTATTGTTGAACTGCGGGTAATTTTTCATTTCACTACACATTTGTGTGTACGTGACAAATAAATGACTATTGAAATGTGGAACAGACTTGATGGGCTAAATATAATCTCCACACAGACAGCACCCGTAGTCAGGATCAAATCCGGGTCTCTGGCGCTGTAAGGCAGCAACTTTACCGCTGTGCCGCCCAGCATTTTGTGTCCTTTAGTGCAGGAGCCCTTGGGCCTGTGATCAGACTAGTTGTTGACCTTCTGCACACTCACTAGAACAAATACGTTGGACTTTCTGGCTGTTGAGCCCTTTCAGGAGCTGATGGTGTCATCTGACCTGAACAAAGTGACTCAGAGCAGCAACTCCGTTGGACCATAAATTCCATCGATGCGTGAAACTGCTAAATGTAAAAGGAATTAAATATTGAAAGTGCATGGCCACCAATTGAAGTAAAGGAGCCAGAGCAAACAACGACTTCCTTTCATCACAGGAAACCACAAAAACCATGTTGTCAAAGTTGATCAACGATGCTATAAATACCACGTGAGAACTTAGACAGACTATGACCAAATCTTGAACAAAATCTTACAACCTTTGGTGATCCCGTGGAGCTTTGGAAGGGGTGGGGATTCAGGTGGTAGATGAGGAGAATGGGTCTCTGTGCTCTTTCATGCTAATATGCAGAGTGTGTGTCAGTCCTCCTCGGGGGCCTGTAACTGCGCCTACATTTTATGAGCCAATATGTTTGGAATAATATATAAAGCATAGAACCCTTACCAAATTTCTATCCTCGCTGGAAGAAATGAGATTCCCAGTTCTTGCTCGAGTTTCATTTGCACTGAATGTAGTCAAATCAAAAAGGACAGTCTATCCATTGCCCTTGCTGTGTCTCCTTATAGTGGCATATCTGTTGAACAAATGAAACAGGTTTGACCATTCACAAGCTCTACGAATGCAACGTTCCAAACTTGAACTAAAAAGGTTCAAGGTTGTTCAATATTTGGATCAAAAGCACACAAAATGCAGGAGTAACTCAGCGGGCCAAGCAGCATCTCCGGAGAACATGGATAGGCAATGTTTCAGACATTGAAATGGTTGGGGGGAAGGAGAGAAAGCTGGAAGAGAGATGGTGACGGGACAAAGTCAGGCAAGTGATAGGTGGTTACGGGTGTGGGAGATTGATGGGTGGATAATGGTCAGAGATGAAAAGGGAATAAGGGGCTGTGAGATTAAGGAGAGAAGCGGGCAGCACAGTGGTAGAGTTGCTGCCTTACAGCACCAGAGACCCAGGCTCCGATCCTGACTACGGGTGCTGTCTGTATGGAGTTTATACGTTAAGTTTATACGTGGGTTTTCTCCGGTTGCTCCAGTTTGATTCCACACTCCAAAGACGTACATGTTTGCAGGTTAATTGGCTTTGGTAAAGTTGTAAATTGTCCCTGGTGTTTAAGATAGTGTTAGTGTGTGGGGTGATCGCTGGTCGTACGGACTCGGTGGGTGGAAAGACCTGTTTCCGCACTGTATCTCCAAAGCATGAATTTTGATGTCAGAGCATGTAGGTAGAAAGGGACAATGGAAATTGGAAAGGGGGAGGGATAGTGGGAGAAGTAAATGCGCATCCAGGTGGGGCACTGCGAAGGGATGGGGTTGGTTAGCTACCTAAAGTTGGACAATTCAAAGTTCACACCCTTGCGTTGTCAGCTGCCCAAGCAGAATTTGGATGTGGTATTTTTAGAGTGCCCTCGTAAAGTCAAGAGGTAGGGTCTCTGTAACCAATGTGAGATGAGCTCATGAGAGAAAGATCCGGGACAAAAAGGTAGAAGAAGATTGTACAGGAATGGAAATTAGCTTTCCCAGGAGACCGCGATCCAAATGCTCCAGATTCTAGTATTGTGTCTATCCAATGATGCAGATGGACATTGAATCGTTTTTGATACCTCCATATGATCCCTCAAAGAGGTTTCATCGACAAGGGCCACAACTGTGATTTTAATAGGAAGATGGTTGCATTCCTTTCTCCCATCAGCCTAAAATGAACTAATAGTATTTACGATTGGTAAATTTGAACTTAAAGGGATCCTATCTGAAGTGGGTTTCTTGAGTTGGATTGAAGACTGAGGTCATGATGCAACTATTTATGACTTTGATTCGGCTGCATTTGGAGTATTGTGTGCAGTTCTGGTTGCCCCATTACACAACGCTTTGGAAAGGGTGCAGAGAAAGTTTACCAGAATGATAAGACACAAAAAGCTGGGGTAACTCAGCGGGTCAGACAGAATCTGTGGAGAAAAGGATAGGTGACGTTTCAGGTCGAGACCCTTCTTCAGACTGAGGGTCAGGGGAAAGGGAAAGGAGAGATATAGACCGTGATATGGGGAGATATAGAACAAATGAATGAAAGATATGCAAAAAAGTAACGATGATCAAGGAAGCAGGCCATTGTTAGCTGAGGGCTAAGTGAGAAAACACATAGAAAACACACGTGGCTCTGGTAGCGAGTCTGGGTTAAGACGTGATGGGTGAGTCGGAGAGCCAGAGGAATCGCAGAGCAGCGAGAGAGGATGTTACAGAACTCTCGTCGGAGAGAGGAGGAGAACTTCAAAGGAGGCACACCTTGAGGAGATTTTGCAGTGGAGCAGACAAAATGTGTAGGAAGGATCTGCAGATGCAAGTTTAAACCGAAGACAGACACAAATTCCTTCCTACGTTGTGTCGATCTTCGGTTTAAACCAGCATCTGCAGTTCCTTCCTACATTGTGTCTGTCTTCAGTTCACAAGATGCATGGAGGTCATGCAACTGGTTTCCAGAATTAGGCACCACTCCAAGTATCTTGGAGCCTCCTCACTCTCAAACACAGGGAGGACCAGGGGGACAGACTGTGGAGATAAAGAGATCCTGAACAACCCCTCTCAGGAATTTTCCAACACTGAATGCATACAATTTCTTCTGTTAGCACGAATTTATGCACAAATTTTAAAGCTGTTTCAGAGTATCCTGCATTTTTCCCTAAGACCATGCTTTTGAAATCACTTCTTCGTGTTCAGCTCAGTTTTCTCCTTGGCTCTTGGTCAGAAATGCTGAATACAGCAGCTTAACAACGCTTTCCTGTTTTCAGTACACATTGTGGCAGCTGGGTGTTTGACATTCACCAACACAGGCCTGTGCCACCTGTAATTGTTGATGCCAATGAACAAAGCATCCACGCACAGATCTGCTTTATAGCTCTGCATGAGACAAACTATTCAGCACTGGCACTAATTAAATCAAACGGCATCTGATCTTAATAACATCAAAGACCATGTAAAAGAGCAAAAATAAAGCTCAACTACAGCCTTTAACTTTGGGGCAGCAGAGTGATCTGTTCTGTTGCTGATATGGTCTCAGAAGAAAGTCCGAGAAGAGAATTGAAGGAGCACTTTGGAAACCATTCTGAATTGTGTTCAGATGCAAGTTAATTGCACCTCTGGATATGTTTAGTTTAGTTTAATTTAGTTTAGTTTAGTTTAATTTAGTTTAGTTTATTTTAGTTTAGTTTAGGCCCTCACCTCTCCTCCACCATTACACTGAGCACCGGCTCACCACAGGGCTGTGTGTTGAGCCCCATCCTTTACTCCCTCTACACTCACGACTGCGCCCCCACCCATCCCACCAACACCATCATTAAGTTCGCGGATGACACGACTGTGGTTGGACTCATCTCAGAAGGAGATGAGACAGCCTATAGGGATGAAATCCAAAGGCTGGCAGCATGGTGTTCAGTGAACAATCTGGTCCTGAACTCCTCCAAAACAAAGGAACTTATAATTGACTTTAGAAAAACCAGTGGAGATTACGACCCACTCTACATCAATGGGGTCTGTGTGGAAAGGGTACCAGCTTTCAGGTTCCCGGGTACGCACATCGCAGAGGATCTTACCTGGTCTACCAACACCATCACCACAGTAAAGAAGGCACAGCAGAGACTCCACTTCCTGAGGATCCTCAGGAAAACCAACCTGCAGGAGAAGCTCATGTTGTCCTTCTATCGCTGCTCCATCGAGAGTGTGCTGGCATACTGTATAACCACATGGTATGCCAGCTGCTCAGAAAAGGACAGGAAGGCCCTTCAGAGGGTCATCACGACGGCCCAGAAGATCATCGGCTGCTCACTGCCCTCCCTGGAGCACCTGTTCAGACTACGCTGCCTCAGTAGAGCAGGCAAAATAATAAAAGATCCATCCCACCCCGGCCACCGTCTGTTTGTTCATCTGCCCTCTGGTCGACGTTTCAGGTCGATCAAATCCCGAACAAACAGACTTAAGAACAGTTTTTACCCCAGGGCCATACGAGAACTGAACACTACCTTTGCACTAGGCAACACCGTTAAAAAATCTTGTACTTAATATAATTGTATTTAATTGTATTTATGTATTTATTTGTTTTTGCATTTATTGCATATATGTTTGTACGCACCGTCAGGATTGGCTATTTTTTAATTTCGTTGTACTCGTTGCAATGACAATAAATGAATATTATTATTATTAGATTAGAGATACAGCAAGGAAACAGGCCCTTCGGCCCACCGAGTCTGCGATGATCAGGATCTCAGGACTTTGACCATGCATTTGATTACATGCTGCACTGTTGTGGCACAGTGGTGCATTTGGGGAGGTGGAGGGAGGGGAGGGGGGGGGGAGAGGGGAGGGGGGAGGAGAGGGTGCTGCATCAATGCAGGAGAGGTGGGCCCCACCTGTCCACTTGGACTAGTAATTCCTATGTGCCTGGATTTTCCCTTTTCCAAGTTTCCATTTTCCTTTTACCCTCAGTAAAAATGTTGTCTGGCACTTTTGAGCTTTCACTACTCCTCAACCGAGCTGAACACAAACCACAATTCCACACATGTAAAAACCCAACGTGTCCTCAGCAGTTCTTCAGCTGCTTTTGCCAAAAGCAACACCTTACAATTATGAGTGTTGGCACGTGAACACTCAGCGCACGTACATTAAATATTTAATTAAGCATGTCGGTGATTTTAGCAAGAGGCGTGAGGTAGAATAAAATAAAAACAAAGAGCATAAATAAACCTGGGAATATGAATATTCACGACCGAAGCAATGGTGGAGTAATCTTTTATGATATACTGCCACATCCAGACAGTAAGGCCTGGATATCCAGATTAAAATTAATTTTGACATTGGTCCACCAGAGACTGTAGTGGCTGTTTACGGGAAGTACATGTCTTTTTTTTCCTTTCTCTCCTTTCAAAGTGGAAAGTGCCAGCCCTAAAAGTATACACTGAAAGGTAAGGGCTAGCTAAAGATTATCCACAGCACTTTCTTTTAACAAACACTAATTTAGGTCCACAAAGCTGATAACTTGTCTGTGGCTTTGACTATGAGGCTCTGACATACATGGACTTTGACCCCCTCAACCATGGGCAAACTAATCTTCAGAGTTCCTCATGAGAAGCATTGGAAGAGGTCCCCATTGACTCCAGGACCACAAAATGCTGATTGTGACTGGAGATGTTGGAGACCAAGGATCTCAGGCATAGGATATGTTTGCAGAGGAATCCTTGTGAGTGAAATAGGGCGGTATGGTGGCACAGCGGTATAGTGCCTTACAGCGAATGCAGCGCCGGAAACCCGGGTTCGATCCTGACTACGGGTGCTGTGGTACGAAGTTTGTACGTTCTCCCCGTGACCTGCGTGGGTTTTCTCCGAGATCTTCGGTTTCCTCCCACACTCCAAAGACGTACAGGTATGTAGGTTCATTGGCTTGGTAAATGTAAAAATTGTCCCTGGTAGATGTAGGATAGTGTTAATGTGCGGGGATCACTGGTCGGCGCGGACCCGGTGGGCCGAAAGGGCCTGTTTCCGCGCTGTATCTCTAAACTAAATTTAAAAATGGCCAAAGAATCTTCAATTCCTTTATTACTAACTTTATTAGCATGGATCTAGATTTCGTGAGATTTTCCACTGTTCAGTTCCATTCAACAGCTTTTCAGAAAATGGTTGAATGGTGTAAGAAAGGGACGATAGTTGAATCGGGGCTGACAAAAGGTGAACACCACTCATGCCATGTAAGCGTTAGTGAATAATAATCTTCAACAGGAGAAGGTTTATCATCCAACCTTGACCTTCAATTGCATTGCCATCAGATTGTTGCCTGTTATGTTCAGTATTGACCTGAAACTTTGGTATTCGCTAGCAACAAATGCTAAGGAGCAGGTCAGAATCTGGCATCCTGTAGCGAAGGATTCAGATCCTCAGTCATGAGATCTTTACACCACCTGAAAGGCACAAATGATGGACCACGATGGATCCAACAATATACCCATCGTAATCCAGCACACAGCAGCTCACGACTGGCACCCCATCTACTCTCTCCACCACCAACCAATCAAGGATGAAGGTTGTATCCTCTGTAAGATCATTGCAACAACCTGCCAAGGCTTTTCCAAAAGCAACTCACGAAACCCGTAGTCTCTGGAACCTAGAAAGACAAGGAAAGCAAGTGGAAGTGATACCACCACATTCTCATTTTACTGCATGTTTCATTTTACTTCACTTTTCATCCTGATTTGTAGATATATATTCTTCCCTTCAAAGTTGCTCTGTTAAAAACCCTGGAACTCTCAACACCTTCAATATAGGTCTGAGCTGACTCCCTACTTTCTCAAAAGTTGAATCGTGCCTCACAGAAACAGGCCCATCGGCCCAACTTGCCCATGTCGGTCAAGGTGTCCCAAATACACTAGTCACACCTGCTCGTGTTTGGCCCATATCCCTTTAAACCTTTCCCAATCATGTACCTGCCCAAATGTCTTTTAAATGTTGTAATAGTACCTGCCTCAAATACCTCCTCCGGCAGCTCGTTCCATATATTCACCACCCTGAGTGAAAAAGCTACCCCTCAGGTTCCTATTAAATCTTTCCCTTTTCCCTATTCCCTATTCCCTACTCTGGGTAAAATACTGTGCATTCACCGCATCTATTCCCTTAAGGATCTTATACACAAGCAGTATTCATCCTTCAGACAACAAAGACACAAGTGCAACACAAAGTGCTGGAGTAACTCAGCGAGTCAGGCAGCATCTATGGAGAATATGGATAGGTGACGTTTCAGGTCAGGACCGTTCTTCTGAAGAAGGGTACCGATCTGAAACGCCACCTATCCAGAGATACTGCCTTACCCACTGAGTTACTCCAGCACTTTTCGTCTTTTCTTTTGTAAACCAGCATCTGCAGTTCCTTATTCCTACTAGTTGTCGTAACTTCAGGAGCAGGAGGGCAATGCTGCATTTTGTACCCATTTCCCTTAAAATTGAACAACCCAAAAACATAAATCGTTCAAGTATAGATTTTGAAAGGTTATTTGAAAATAAATCACCTTGTAAAATTATTTACATGTATTTATTAATGATTCATTGCAACAAGTTTCTAAATATATCCAGATTTCATTGTAAGTAGACTTTTCTCAACCTAAAAGGAGGAAATGTACCGTGATGTTTAAACGTCCCGAACAAAAGCGATGTAATTTTCTCAAACAGTTGCCACATCTGTCACAATCCCACATCCAGTTTACAAGGAATCTTTGCTCCTTTTAACTTCTCCCACAACAAAACCACAAGCTACTTTCAACTCCCACACTTATTTCTTGAGCCTCTGGAGACCACTTTCCCTGCTATGTTCCTCTTCGATCCAGTTCAATTATTGCCCATCTTCCGGCACTGCACCTCTTCTGAAAACCCTATTTAATCTGGAAAACTTCCCCAAGGCATGCTGGCACCTACATCCCTCCAAACATCTGAATTAATGCCATCACACTTCCTCCCTTACCGTTGGAGCAAAATGGAAAGGCCACGCGGACAAAAGGTTATAGGAAAGAACCGCAGAAGCTGGTTTAAATCAAAGGTAGACACAAAATGCTGGAGCAACTCAGCAGGACCGGCAGCATCTCTGGAGACAAGGAATGGGTGACGTTTCGGGTCGAGGCCCTTCTACAGACTGATGTCAGGGGAGTGGGCGGGACAGAGATAGAATGTAGTCGGAGACAGTAAAACTGGTGGGAGAACTGGGAAGGGGGAGGGAGGGGATGGAGAGAGAGGGAAAGCAAGGGGTATTTGAATTTAGAGAAATCAATGTTCACACCGCTGGGGTGTAAACTACCCAAGCGAAATATGAGGTGCTGTTCCTCCAATTTGTGCTGGGCCTCACTCTGACAATGGAGGAGGCCCAGGACAGAAAGGTCAGATTGGGAATGGGAGGGGGAGTTAAAGTGCTGAGCAACCAGGAGATCAGGTAGGTTAAGGCGGACTGAGCAGAGGTGTTCAATGAAATGATCGCCGAGCCTGTGGCCACGTGGATATCGAAGTAACGGGCGATTTATTAAAAGTGGTGTGCACCATAAGATCAGTCAAAGCGGATCTACTGAGTGTGACTTTGGTACGGCTTTTATGACAGATGACAAGTTACTCTGAAACGTGAAAGTAAAATGAGGTACCAGTCAGAAACTTGACTGACAATAAAACGAGGTCTTGCACAGAAACTTGACAAACAGTAAAATGAGGTCTTGCCCATAATGTAACTCAGAAAGTCTTAATTAGGTGACAAACAAAATGAGATGATTATCTACAAGTCTAACTTTGTTAACAGTAGATCCAATTTTCTGTTAGAGTGATTATATTATAGTGTGGACCCATCAATGACATTCCTGAAACTTGGGTGCTGTCACTGTGGCATTCCACGTGTCTACATTTAGACTTTGTTTGTGGTTCCCTGTCAATCCGTATATGCTATTTACTAATTATTAGCCCTCACTATTCTTTACCGTACAATACTTACCAACCGTTTAACAGGAATTCATGTCACTTAACAGTCTGCCTATTCGGGCGACACGATGGCACAGCAGTAGAGTTGCTGCCTTACAGCGCCGGAGACCCGGGTTCAATCCAGACCACGGGTTCTGTCTGTGCGGAGTTTATACGTTCTCCCCGTGACCGCATGGGTTTTCTCCGAGATCTTTGGTTACCTCCCACACAGGTATGTAGGTTAATTGGCTTGGTGTCTGTGTAAATTGTCCCTAGTGAGTGTAGGGTAGTGTTAATGTGCGGGGATCGCTGGTCGGTGCGGACTCGGTGGGCGGAAGGGCCTGTTTCCACGCTGTACCTCTAAACTAAACTATTCAACCCTGGAAATGCGGGAAACATTCAGGCTGCGTACGTGGAAACTGACACAGATTTAACATTTCCGGTCCTAGACCTTTTGTCAGGATAGATTTTTCATAGAAATATTAACCCTGTTCCTTTTTCCAAGCATGCTGCCTAACCTGGTGGTGGATGCAGATACGAAACATATAAGATTATTAAGGGGTTGGACACGTTAGAGGCAGGAAACATGTTCCCAATGTTGGGGGAGTCCAGAACCAGGGGCCACAGTTTAAGAATAAGGGATAGGCCATTTAGAACGGAGATGAGGAAAAACTTTTTCAGTCAGAGAGTTGTAAATCTGTGGAATTTACTGCCTCAGAAGGCAGTGGAGGCCAATTCTCTGAATGCATTCAAGAGAGAGCTAGATAGAGCTCTTAAGGATAGTGGAGTCAAGGGGTATGGGGAGAAGGCAGGAACGGGGTACTGATTAAGAATGATCAGCCATGATCACATTGAATGGTGGTGCTGGCTCGAAGGGCTGAATGGCCTACTCCTGCACCTATTGTCTATTGATAGTGGCGTTTAAGAGGCTTTTGGATAGGCAGAGAATGGAGGGATATGGACCATATGCAGACAGATGTGATTAGTTTATCTTTGTCTTAGTCCTCCTCTCTTCCAGCTTTCTCCCCCCCCCCACCCCTCACCACCACAATCAGCCTGAAGAAGGGTCCCAACCCTAAACGCCACCAATCTACGTTCTCCAATGATGCTGCCTGACCGGCTGATTTACTCCAGCACTTTGTGCCTTTTAAAAAAATCTAAAATGAACTATTAGTTCACCGCACTTCAGGCACAAAGTCTTAAATGCATTGTGCAAGCAAAGTGAGAGGGATTAATAACGTCTGTAATGGGCAGGGGAATGGAAATTGCTTCAACAATGTTTGACAGGAATTCAGTGATTAATGAGGGAACAGTTGCCCAATGTTGGCACCAGTTAACACATTCTTGATACGAATGGAATTGTCTCCACTTTATGAATATGGACAAAAGAACTTGAAATGATTAGATGCCCAGATGATAATGATGAGTAACTCTGGCACATGTACTTAATGGTTGAGATAGTGAAACCGATGGATTAAATCCTATTACTCATCCCATGTTCCCACATCCTATATCTGATATGATACCATTGACTCATTATACATCCTTCTGAATGTTAGATTCAGTTGCAAGATGCTAACAGTAGCTTCCTGCCATGGGAAATAGCATTTGGGGTGGCACGATGGCGCAGCAGTAGAGTTGCTGCCATACAGCGCCAGAGACACGGGTTCGATCCTGACCACAGGTGCTGTCTGTATGGAGTCTGTACGTTCTCCCTGTGACCTGCGTGGGTTTTCTCCGAGATCTTCGGTTCCCTCCCACACTCCAAAGATGTACATGTTTGTAGGTTAATTGGCTTGGTATAAATGTAAATTGTCCCTAGTGACTGTAGGATAGAGTTATGGTGTGGGGATCGCTGGTCGGCGCAGACTTGGTGGCCCGAAGGGCCTGTTTCCACTCTGTATCTCTAAAACTAAAACTAAATAAAAGAAACAAAACAATTTGAATATAACAGGCATCTTACACTAATGAAATAAACAATAAGCTAAATGGATATATATATATAAACAGACACAAAATGTTGGAGTAACTCAGGGACAGGCAGCATCTCTGGAGAGAAGGAATGGGTAACATTTCAGGTCGACACCTTTGTTCAGACCCGAAACGTCTCGACCCGAAACGTCACCCATTCCTTCTCTCCAGAGATGCTGCATTTCCGACTGAGTTACTTCAGCATTTTGTGTCTATGTTCATTTTAAGCCAGCATCTGCAGTTCCTTCCAACATATATGCACATAAACATCCTACTCAAACACACAACGCAGACATACACGCATATATAGTCAGACTGAAGGTTTATAATGATCTTTGATTATTTTCAATGATCAGATTAAAAGCTGCTTTTGTTTAAAAGAGCTTAAATTTGCAAATAGTAGAGACGATGCTTCTCAGTGAATTATTTCCAAAGCATCTTGATACCAGAGCAGGTGAAGAGCTCAGTAAAATACAGAAGCTTCATTGTTTCTCAGTAATCCCTAAACTCACATATGTATCCCGATGTTTTATTAGGACATATACCAACTGCTATTTCCTCTTTTAATGAGATGTACAGTTCTCTATGTTTTTGCCAAATTTCCGTTCCCGTTTTCTCAGTGGAATGCCTTCTTTCTTTGTTGTATATGACTGCTAGTTTTTGTTGCTAAATCCCCCCCCCCACCACCATAAATTATCTAAATCACTATTATTCACATGTAAGCCTCCACACTGAGTTCACTGTGGGATGCATAGCTGCTGGGCAATTAAATCTGTTTCAAAGCAATGTTTTTCACATGCGTACCTCCCAATGAGGATGTGTAGGAAGGAAATGTAGATGCTGGTTTAAACTGAAGATATACACAAAAAGCTGCAGTAACTCAGCGGGACGGGCAGCATCCCTGGAGAGAAGGAATGGGTGATGTTTTGGGTCGACACCCTTCTTCAGACTGAAAGCCCCGGGAAAGGGAAACGAGAGATGTAGACAATGATGTAGACATAACAATCTCAACAAGGATTGCTGGCTAGCATTCAGAAGCTGTAACTTTTCCCATCTTTTTCCACTCATGTTTAGGACTTTATACCTTGGAGTGCAGGAGGCCGAAGGGTGATCTTATAGAGGCGTAAAAAATCATGAGGGGAAAATATAGGGTGAATCCATAGTTTTTTTTACCTAGAGTTGGGGAATCAAGATCCATAGGTTTAAGGTGAGAAGGGAATGATTTGATAGGAACCTGAGGGGCAACCTTTTCACACAGAGGGTGGTGGGTATATAGAACGAGCTGCCAGAGAAGGTTGTTGATTTAGATTTTAGATTTAGAGATACAGCGCGGAAACAGGCCCTTCGGCCCACCGGATCCGTGCCGCCCAGCGATCCCCGCACATTAACACTATCCTACACACCTTAGGGACAATTTTTCCATTTGCCCAGCCAATTAACCTACATACCTGTACGTCTTTGGAGTGTGGGAGGAAACCGAAGATCTCAAAGTAAACCCACGTAGGTCACGGGGAGAACGTACAAACTCTGTACAGACGGTGCCCGTAGTCAGGATCGAACCTGAGTCTCTGGCGCTGCATTCACTGTAAGACAGCAACTCCACCGCTGCGCCACCGTGCCACCTTGAGGCAGGTGCTATAACAATATTTAAAAGACATTTGGGCAGGTACATGAATAGGAAAGGTTTAGAGGGATATGGGCCAAATGTGGGCAGGTGGGACTGGTGTAGATGGGGGCACCTTGGTCGACATGGGTAAGTTGAGCTGACAGGCCTATTATCATGCTGCACACTCAACGGGACAGGCAGCATCTCTGGAGAGAAGGGTCGAGACCCTTTTTAGTGCTCCGTCCAGTTTATCTTTGTGAATTACCTGATATAGGCGATGAAACCACTATTTTCACGCTGCAGCTTTTAAGTAATAATTTCCCTGTTACTCAAACTGAGATTGTTCAGGTGTGTCAGTAAGATGTATTGCTAAAAAAGTCAATGAAAAGCCCTCTCTGAGAGTTTAGTTTAGTTTAGTTTAGAGATACAGCGCGGAAACAGGCCCTTCGACCCACCGAGTCCTTCATGCTGTAGGATGGGGTATTCATCTTTCTGTTTCCTGACACTTGGCTAATTCCTTAAAAAGAGCAATAATTCTTCATTGTAATTTTAAACAACTATTACTAATTCTCAATTAAGTTCCCTATAAATGATATTCCTAGACATTCTCCCTTAGTTGTTTCTTCCAAAGAATCATTCAGGTTCATCAGGCATAAGATACCCTTTACCAAACCACAGTCACTCCTTCAAGGTGTTTAGTTTCTTCAGTTTCAGATGCTAGTTATTTCTTAACAATGCCTGATATGCTAACTGGATTGTAATTCCAGAATATTTTTCGCTCACTCTTCTTCTATAACATTGTGACATGGGCTTTTCTGCAATCCATAGAAATGGTTCTCGAATCGAAAGATCATCGGAGATTTATAGCCATGTTATCCGGAATATTTTTCTTTATTTCCTTCAAAAACCCTTGGATGGAAACTAATTGATGCTGGGTTTTGCCTTTTATAAGTGCTGTGATTGTCGTCATTGCAGTCATTTTGCTCACACCGATTTTGGCGGACTCTATCCAATTTGTTTCCTCTACTGTAAATACTGATGCAAAAGAATGAATCAGCCATGTCCTTAATTTCACAGCCTCTCAGTTTCACAACATCTCTCTCTAACTGCCCATTAATCTATCAACCAGATGTATTCATCAACAGCTTGTTACCACGGCAACCCTGGCCTCGTCCCTAACGGAGATAATTTACTTTGACCAGCCCACTCCCATCCCCCCCCCCCCCATAACTCTCTCTGCAATATAAAATTAAATTGTTTTCTCTCTTTCCCAATTCTGAGGAAGCATCTTAAACATTAACTCCGTTTCTGCTTTCACAGCTGCTTCCAAAATTGCTGAGCATTTTCAGCAGACTATGTTTAATTTTCAGGGTTGGCCTGTTGCTCTGAAGACCAGGTTGATTAGTGTTTTTGCCACTCAGTTGTAACTATTTGTGGAGATGCCTCACTTAACAGAATTGGACACATGAACATTACTACCTCCCACTCTGCTTTGCAGACATCTAACAATGCAGTGCTGTGATGCATAAGAGGAGTGTCTATTGGAGATAAAAATGTTTGAAAGTATATCTTGGGTAAGTGTAAGAAAATAGATTGTGCAGGAAGGAACTGCAGATGCTGGTTTAAACCGAAGAGAGACGCAAAAAGCTGGTCTGAAACCCGTCTGAAGAAGGGCCTCGACCCGAAATGTCACCTATTCCTTTCCTCCAGGGATGCTGTCTGACCCGCTGAGTTATCATATCATATCATATATCTACAGCCGGAAACAGGCCTTTTCGGCCCTCCAAGTCCGTGCCGCCCAGTGATCCCCGTACATTAACACTATCCTACACCCACTAGGGACAATTTTTACATTTACCCAGCCAATTAACCTACATACCTGTACGTCTTTGGAGTGTGGGAGGAAACCGAAGATCTCGGAGAAAACCCACGCAGGTCACGGGGAGAACGTACAAACTCCTTACAGTGCAGCACCCGTAGTCAGGATCGAACCTGTGTCTCCGGCGCTGCATTCGCTGTAAAGCAGCAACTCTACCGCTGCGCTACCGTGCCGCCCGTTACTCCAGCTTTTTGTGTCTATCTCATGAGAAGAGATTGTTCTTCAAAGAGTTGGCTCAGACTTAGTCGGCTGAATGGCCTCTACCTAATAATTTATCTAGTCCATTTCAACACCTGGGCATGCAAACATAACTCTTGTTAACAGCTAACAGCGATACCACTTTACGACATCTGGTGAACTGAGGAAAACGTACAGGATGAAGATAGAGAGCTCTGCCATGCAGGCAATGCAGCAACCTCGTCCTTAAGGTCAGCAAAATAAAGATGCTGGTCATCGACTTCAGGGGCAACAGTTTAAGAATAAGGGGTAGGTCATTTAGAACGGAGATGAGGAAAAGCTTTTTCACTCAGAGAGTTGCAAATCTGTGGAATTCTATGACTTAGAAGGCAGTGGAGGCCAATTCACGATGCTTTTAAGAGAGTTAAATAGAGCTCTTAATGATAGTGGAGTCAGGGGGTATGGGGAGAAGGCAGGAACGGGGTACTGATTGTGAATGATCAGCCATGATCACATTGAATGGCAGTGCTAGCTCAAAGGGCCGAATGGCCTATTCCTGCACCTATTGTCTATTAAACCACGATAATGTACACCACCTAGACTGCATCAATGGTGCTGAAGTGGAGATGGGGGAGAGCTCCAATTTCTTGGGAGTAAATATCACCCACAATTTGCCATGATCACAATGAATGGCAGTGCTGGCTTGAAGGGCCGAATGGCCTCCTCCTGCACCTATTTTCTATGTTTCTAATTTGTCCTGGTCCAACCACATTGATGCTACAGCATAGAAGGTACAACAACGCCTCTACTTCCTCAGAAGACTAAGGATATTCATCATGTCTCCAAAGACTTTATCCAGTTTCTACACAGTAAAAAGCCTCATATCACATCACAACTTGGTTTGGCAACTTCTCTGCCCAAAACTGTAACAGATTGCAGAGTGTTGAAGATGAAGCCCAGTCCATCATACAAGCCAGCCTCCCATTGTCCACTCCATCTATTATTCACATTGCCTCGGGAAGGCAGCCAACATAATCAAAGACCTCTTACACCCTAGTCATTCCCTACTTCTCCCTCCCATCAAGTAGAAGATACAAAAACTTGAAAAAGCGTACCGCCAGATTCAGGAAAAGCTTCTTCCCTACTTGTGAACTGAACTCTCAATCTCCCAAACTACCATGATGCAGGTGGTGCACTTAATTTTACCTGCACTTTCTCTGTAGCTGTAACAAAATATTCTGCAGTCAGTTTATTTTCTCTCTGCACCGCCCGTTGTGCTTGTGTCTGGTTTGATTGTACTTATGTATGGTCTGATTAGCCTGGATAGCACATAAACAACATTTACATTGCAGCTCGGTACATTGAACTAATACCAGTACCAAAATCATCACCTCCCTATTCAACAATACCTCACCAATGTCTCCATCAGCGTTTGAAGTCTTGTAAATACTTCTGGATCCATGCACTCAATTAGCAGCAAGGCAAATTCAATCCTGTTGAAGCTTGGAAAGTTGAACTAAACACTCGCAACTTTTCCCTAATAAAAGAAGCCAGGCAATTAATGTTGTCTGGCAATGTCCCACAGAAGTGAGGCAAAACTCTGACGTGAGATGGCTCACAATATTTAAAAGGTATCTGGAGAAATGTTTGAAAAGCCAGATCCTAAAAGACAATGGATGGACAGAAAGCTGGGAAGTGGAATTAATCCGAATAGTCCATTTTAACTAGCCAGGGCACAATGGGATAAACTTCCTTCATTTTGGGAATACTAACACAGAAATGGGAGAAAGCTACTCTGTTGCCAGCTAAGGAAATCAAATAAAGATAGAAACTGCTTTAGAATAGCGCCAAAATATTGTATTTACAATAGAACCAATGCTACAAGCCATCTGCAATGGGAAAAAGATTGAAAATGCAAGGAAACCAGAAGACAAAGTGCATATTGTGTTTTAAAATGAAACAGACCTTTAATACTCTTGGTTAACACTTCATTGCCTGCAGCAGTGAAGTTGAGAGGTCCTGTCAAACCTCAGCTGACTGGCTCGTTGTAACCTCCAGCCTGACTAGTCGACCTGATTCAAAGTACCAAATGATTGGCCCTTTGTGTAACTCAGCTACACAGAGTGAACAATTGTCTGGTTTTTCTTCTGCTTTCACTGTGACCTTAGATGTAATCTATTTAATTGATGCACACTGGCCAATTATGTCATCAAATGTTAACTTCCTGGTGTACTTCACAAAACAAATTGGAGAGAGAGATTGCATTCAAGAGAGAGCTAGATAGAGTTCTTAAGGATAGCGGAGTCAGGGGGTATGGGGAGAAGGCAGGAACGGGGTACTGATTGAGAATGATCAGCCATGATCACATTGAATGGCGGTGCTGGCTCGAAGGGCCGAATGGCCTACTCTTGCACCTATTGTCTATTGTCTATTGGATCTCCGCATAATGGAATTAGTTTCCAGGAAAACCAGAAGGTATTGCAGTTTGATAGAGCTCAAGAATGACTAGATTGGGAAGTTTGGGTAGAACTATCATAGTGTTTAGCATGCTAGCTCACGGGTTGTTCCTGCCTCTGGTGTGATCTCCACATAGGTTACCTCCAGGTGCTCTAGTATTCTCCACATAGGTTACCTCCAAGTGCTCTAGTATTCTCTTATATACCAAAGGCATGTTGATTGATAGGAAATTGGCTACCTAACTTGACTATCTGGGGGCACATTGTACACCTCCAACAAGGTGATCATCCTCCTTTTTTTGTTTCTCATATCTCACTGGAAACCATCAGTAATGTTAACTTCAAAAGTTCTTCACAAGGTTTCAAAGGTCTTTTATTGTCACGTGTACCGATTAAGGTACAATGATATGTGGATTACCATACAGCCATACGAAAAGAAAAGCAACAAGATACACAACTACATAACATAAGCATCCACCACAGCGGATTCCCCACATTCCTCACTGTGATGGAAGGCAAAAATGTCCAATCTTCTTCCTCTTAATTTCTCCCGCGGTCGGGACAGTCGAACCATCCTTTGGGGCGATCAAAGCTCCCGCAGTTGGCGGTCAAAGCTCCCGTGTCGAAGCAACCAAAACTCTTGCGTCGGGGCGATCGAAACTCGCCCATCATGGCGGTCGAAACTCCCGTGGCTTGGAGTTCCCAATGTCAGTCTCTGACCAGAGACCACGGGCTTCGTGATGTTAAGCCCGCCAACACCCATGGTTGGAGCTCCGAGGTCGATCCCTGGCTAAGGGATCGCGGGCTCCGTGATGTTAAAGTCCCTTAGGCACCCACGGTGGAGCTCTCAAAAGTCGGTCTCCAGCAAAGGCCGCCAACTCCTCGATGTTAGGCCGCAGTGCGGACGGAGATACGATACGGAAAAAAATCTCATCTCTGTCGAGGTAAGAAATTAGAAAAAGTTTGAGCCAGCACCGCCATTCAATGTTATGGCTGATCATCCACAATCAGTACCCCGTTCCTGCCTTCTCCCCATACCCCTTGATTCCATTAGCCCTAAGAGCTCTATCTAACTCTCTTTTGAATGCATCCAGTGAAATGGCCTCCACTGCCTTCTGGGGCAGAGAATTCCACAAATTTACAACTCTGTGCGAAAAAGTTTTTCCTCATCTCAGTTCTAAATGGGCTAACCCGTATTCTTAAACTATGGCCCCTGGTTCTGGACTCCCCCAATATCAGGAACATGTTTCCTGCATCTAGTGTGTCCAATCCCTTAATAATTTGATATGTTTCTATAAGATCCCCTCTCATCGTTCTAAATTCCAGTGAATACAAGCCCAGTCGCTCCATTCTATCATCATGTGACAGTCCCGCCATCCCGGGAATTAACTTGTAAACCTACGCTGCACTCCCTCAATAGCAAGAATGTCCTTCCACAAATTAGGAGACTAAAACTGCACACAAAACTCCAGGTGTGGTCTCACCAGGGCCCCGTACAACTGCAGAAGGACCTCTTTGCTCCTATACTCAACCCCTCTCGTTATGAAGGCCAACATGCCATTAGCTTTCTTCACTGCCTGCTGTACCTACATGCTTAGATGGAGGCTGTGAGTTGGAAGCCAGCATACTGCAGTTACTGGACATTTGAAACAAAATACAAAAATAGATGGAAATACAAAGCAGGTCAGGCAACATCTGTGGAGAGAAAACCAGTAGATGTTTCAGTTTAATAGATTTAGTAGATGTTTCAGGTAAATGACCTCTCATCAGAACATAGAATTGCATCGATATAGACTATAATTGATGCACTGAGTACTTTTGCACTAGAAAGGACAGTTCAAAGGGACCTTGCACTCTACAATCTGATTGTTGGCACTCGGGAAAGGTCTCTTGGAATTGGGGAGGTACCACTAAAAGAGGAGTATTCCATACTGCACAACATTCTCACTTTGAAAATGATATCCAAAAGCCATCCACTTCCACGCCCCTTGAAATAGTAACACATGCAAAAACAGACACACAAGTAAATTACAGTAAATGCATAAATTATGGAATGTTTACATTTGTCATTGGAGCTAACATGAGCTGTGGGAGCTGGCCTTGCCCTAGTGCTGGAATTCATGCCAGAGTTAACCAGTGTTGATAGATTGAGATTGCACAAATCAGAAAGTAAAGGGCAGCTATTTACAGTATCAAGCAAACATCTGTAACTGAGACTTTCTGCATGAGCAGCAACTGTTAGCTTTTTATGCTTGGAACTACTTGGAACTAAAAGCTGGGCTACATTCCAGGAATGTTAATTTATTCATGACTCCCCAGTAGGAGTATTGCTGACCAGTAATCGTGTATCAGTGCACTGTCAGGGTTATTTGGACTTTACCAATAAAGTGCCTCTTGCCATTCAAAAGGGGTCAGAGGACTTTTTTTTAAAACCTGAAGCACCATTAACTGAGCAGAAGTATCAGAGCTGTCTGGGTCATCTGAATATCCAGTGCAAGTCAAGTCAAGTCAAGTCAAGTCAAGTTTATTTGTCACATACACATACACGATGTGCAGTGAAATGAAAGTGGCAATGCCTGCGGATTGTGCACAAAAAAGAATTACAGTTACAGCATATAAATAAAGTTAATAAGTTAATATAGAGAAGACAGAATTTAGTCCCTGGAGTTATAAAAGTTAACAGTCCTGATGGCCTGTGGGAAGAAACTCCGTCTCATCCTCTCCGTTTTCACAGCGTGACAGCGGAGGCGTTTGCCTGACCGTAGCATCTGGAACAGTCCGTTGCTGGGGTGGTAGGGGTCCCTCATGATCTTGCTTGCTCTGGATCTGCACCTCCTGATGTATAGGTCCTGCAGGGGGACGAGTGTAGTTCCCATGGTGCGTTCTGCCGAACGCACTACTCTCTGCAGGGCCATCCTGTCCTGGGCAAAGCTGTTCCCAAACCAGACTGTTGTGTTGCCGGACAGGATGCTCTCTTCAGCCCCAGAGTAGAAGCAATGAAGGATCCTCAGAGACACTCTAAATTTCCTCAGCTGTCTAAGGTGGTAAAGGCGCTGCTTTGCCTTACCCACCAGTGCGGCAATGTGTGTTATCCATGTCAGATCCTCTGTGATGTGGACTCCCAAGTATTTAAAATTGCTCACCCTATCCACAGTAGACCCATTTATCTCCAGTGGCGTGTACGTCCTTGGATGTTTAGCCCTTCTAAAGTCCACAATCAGCTCCTTAGTTTTAGTGACATTCAAGAGGAGGCTATTGTCCTGACACCAGAGTGCCAGATCAGCCACCTGTAAAAATAGGTTTTACTTCCACGAAAGTAGGAAAGTAGATTTGAGTCAATGGTGCAACATCCTAATTCACTCACTAACTCACTTTGAGGTAACTGTGGCATTTGTGGGGCCCTATAGAGATTTGACATGTACAATACAGCGCGGAGGAGCTGAGAGACAGGGACCAATAAAGAATCCAAGCTGTGCTAGAAAACATCAATCCACGTTTTCAGTAGATTCTTCGTTCCCAGGCACTTCTGGAAAGCTATTTGTGCCTTCTGCCATTTCTTTGTTTCCCATCATAAATTGTCTAGTTTGGGGCCTAATCTGTCTTCGCTGGTCTTTTCTTTCTATTTTACTACTTGTCAAAGCTTTTATAAGAACATCTATGTTCCTTGAAAGTTTACCTCCATGCAGTATGTTTGCTCTCGTATTCAACATTTCTGCTGAATTCGAAGCTGATCACCTTGCTTTTCAGATAACTTTATACGATTCCAAAGAAAAAGACAAAACACGAAGTGCTGGAGTAACTCAGTGGGTCAGGCAGCATCTCGGGAGAACATAGGTCATAGAACATGGTTTCGGGTCAGGACTGAGTCTGAAGAAGAGCCTGACCCGAAACGTCACCGAGCCATGTTCTCCAAAGTTGCTGCCTGACCCGCTGAGTTTCTCCAGCACTTTGTGTCTTGCCTATTTGTAAACCAGCACCTACAGTTCAGTTTCTACATTCATATGACTCCTTGTTGAATTTTATAATATCTTTCTCTGTTAACCATTTTAGGTCGTATTTCCTTTTGTGTTTTTGCATCAGAGAGGAATGTTAAACTGCTGCAGTTTCTGCATTTGTTCCTTAATTGTTAGCTATTGTGCAAAGACTATCATGCTTTCCCAACAGTTCATGCCTTTATATTTGCTTTAGTTTAGAAAGCACCTAATTTTGGATTAAACGACTTCACTTTCCACCTTGGTGTGTGTGGTAAAATATCTGTTCCTTTCATCCTGCAAGGAGAGGCCCAGAACCTACTGAAACATCGGAAAGCAAAGATGGCTTCTGAGTTTTAAATGATCCTTGGACTAAAATAAGCGGGCGGCCCAGTAGCGCAATGGGCAGCACAGTGGCGCAGCGGTAGAGTTGCTGCCTTACAGCACTTACAGCGTCAGAGACTTGGGTTCGATCCAGACAACTGGTGCTGTCTTTATGGAGTTTGTGCATTCTCCTCGTGACCTGCGGGGGTTTTCTGCGAGATCTTCGGGTTTCCTCCCACACTCCAAAGATGTAACAGGTTTGTAGGTTAATTGGCTTGGTATAAATATATAAATGTAAAAATTGTCCCTGGCGCGTGTAGGATCGTGTTAATGTACAGGATCACTGGTCGGTACGGACTCGGTGGGCCAAAGAGCCTGTTTCCACGCTGTATCTCTAAACTAAACTAAAATGGTCAGATGGGACCTGGAGATGACTAGGATCAGAGGATGGGTGAGAACCTCAGGGCGAAGAAGCTCAATGTTTCCTGTTGGGACTTATGGAAGCTCTCATATGAACCATAAAGAAGTTTAAAAGGTCTGTTTCTAGCTTTAAAGACCCCTGGTACAATTGGTACTGAAATTATAGCATCAGATCATTGCATCTAAATACTAATGAGGTATTTTTTCCTGCCTATGGCCTTAAAACAGCCAAAACCTTGATAATTAAAATAACAGAGGCCATTAATGTCTCTGGTACGCAAGGCTGAGGAATTGGCTGCCAATTGGTCAATCATATTATTTGTACTGGAGAAAGAGCTGGGATCAGGATTAAATAGATCCTCAGATGACTGATTCATAACTCATCTCCTATAATCATTGCAAGGATAAGGACTTTAAACAAACAACTATTTCTATTCTTAACTCCTCAAGGAAACAAACCTATGTAGATAAATCAGGTTTGGAAATCTGAGAGAGTGTGGCTCCCCAATTTATGTGGAAATTGCATTTCATGCACACTGAATTCACAAGTTCACAAGTTATAGGAGTAGAATTAGGCCATTCGGCCCATCAAGTCTACTCCGCCATTCAATCATGGCTGATCTCTGCCTCCTAATCCCATTTTCCTGCCTTCTCCCTATAACCCTAATCAAGAATTTGTCTATCTCTGCCTTAAAAATATCTATTGACTTGGCCTCCACAGCCCTCTGTGCCAAAGAGTTCCAATGAATTCTCCTTTGTTTTGCAACCATTTGAGAAAGCAGTTCAGGAACTCTGCACCCAAAAACCCCAGAAGTTAACCTTGGATAAGAATGTCACCTCTTGAATAGAAGGTCCTCAGTTGCATTTCGCATCTTCAGCCATTTACACGGCTGGTATGGTAAAGCATTCAGTTGCCATACAGATAAAAGGGCATTGATGAAGAGTACAAAATATACATTTTACCATGCATGCCTCCCATTCAGAGGAGAGCTAGTTCACTCCATTTTAACTCGGCACAGTGGCGCAGCAGTAGAGTTGCTGCCTTACAGCGCCTGAGACCTGGGTTTGATCCCGACCACGGGTGCTACCTGCATGGAGTTTGTACGGTCTCCCCATGACTTGCATGGGTTTTCTCTGAGTGTGTAGGAAAGAATTGCAGATGCTGGTTTAATTCGAAGGTAGACACAAAATGCTGGATTAACTCAGCGGGACTGGCAACATCTCTGGAGAGAAGCAATTCCTTCTCCCCAGAGATGCTGCCTGTCCCGCTGAGTTACTCTAGCATTTTGTGTCTACCTTGGGTTTTCGCTGAGATCTTCTGTTTCCTCACACATTCCAAAGACGTACAGGTTTGTAGGTTAATTGGCTTGGTGTAAATTGTCTGTAGTGTGTGTAGGAAAGCGTTAGTTTGCGGGGATAGCTGGTTGGTGTGGACTCGGTGGGCCGAAGGGCCTGTTTTCAAGCTGTTTCTCTGGATGCTTTCAAGAGAGAGTTAGATAGAGCTCTTAATGATAGCGGAGTCAGGGGGGTATGGGGAGAGGGCACGAACGCGGTACTGATTGTGGATGATCAGCCATGATCACATTGAATGGCAGTGCTGGCTCGAAGAGCCGAATGGCCTACTCCTGCACCTATTGTCTATTGTCTGTATCTCTAAATTAAACTAAACTAAACTCAGTAATTATTAAAAATCGGGTCTAGCCATCTGCACATTGGTCTTTCTAATTAACATCAGCTTTTTTAATATAGAGCTTGCAATATTAAAAAAAATCCCCAGGCACTTGTGGTTTATCAGGCTACATTGAAAGACACTAGAACAAGGAAAAACAGTGCAAGCCAAAGAAATGGAATTTGGGAAAGAAGGTTTGGAGGCACAGATGCCAATGGGGGGAATTAAAGAGCTTCACACCCGGACAGTTGAAGGCTAAAGTTAAACAATGAAAACTGAGCATGTCTGAGAGGTTCGTGATCTCAGAGGGCTGCAAGGCAGGAGGGGTTTCCAGCGAGAGGGAGGGTGAAGGACATGTATGTCTTTCCTATAGTATAAGAAAATAACTGCAGATGCTGGTACAAATCGATTTATTCATAAAATGCTGGAGTAACTCAGCAGGTCAGGCAGCATCTCGGGAGAGAAGGAATGGGTGACGTTTCGGGTCGAGACCCTTCTTCAGACTGAGACCCTTCTTCTTTCCTTCTCAGTTCTGACAAGGGATCTCCCTGCTGAACTGTTAATGCTGCTTCTCTTTCCACAGGTGCTGCCTGGCCTGCTGTTTCCAGCATTTTCTGTTTTATTGGCTTTCAATGACTTGTGTACAAGAATGCCTGGTGCCTTTTGACTAATAACATTACTTGATCTTCCATCATTTAAAAATACTTTGCTTTCAGAATACCAATGGGGATGATTTCTTTTTTCTTCAAATTATATTCCTTTTGGCAAGTTTGTGCACTGACATAGTTTGTTTTATGTCTGTTTAAAGCATTCTCCTCCACAGTCACAGGCCCACTGAGTCCTATATCACCAGCAAACTTGGAAATGAATTTTGGTTGCCTCAGCTGCTAGATTGTAAACAGCCTTGCCCCAATAACAAACCCTACAATACTCGACTAGTTACAGTGACCCTGTCTGATCAGCATATCTCCCTATATCTTGCTATCCTGAGGCAAAGTGAACTGACAGATAATCCAAAGTGTATGGAAACTAATTGTTGGCACAGTTGATCATTGTGCCACAATACTTAAATAAAATGGTATGTCGGTTGAACTGATTACAACCAGGCCTTTGTGCCTATTTCAGTATCAATACAAATACTTCTAAGACAGTTTTATATTAAAAAAGAAGAGATATTGTGAAAATTTCATCCCTGGATTCAGATCACAGGTGTACCATGTAATCTTACAAAACTTCGTGATGACAACTTACTTGATTACAATGTTGGCTATGAATCAGTTTATCCATTACTTTATAAGGTATCAATTATTCTAAATCTATTTTTCTATGTTTTACAACTTTTGATCACTCCACGTGCTTCGAGAGACTGGTCCTGCAGCACATCAAAGCCAGCCTCCCACCCACCTTCGACCCACACCAGTTTGCCTACAGAGCAAATAGGTCTACAGGGGATGCCATCGACACTGCTCTTCACACTGCACTGACCCACCTTGAACACCAGGGGAGCTATGTGAGGATGCTCTTCCTCGACTTCAGCTCTGCCTTTAACACGGTCATCCCGAGCAGACTGGTCACCAAACTTTCCGACCTTGGATTTTCCCAAACCATCTGCCAATGGATCAAGGACTTCCTGACCAAACGCCCCCAGACCGTCAAAATAGGCCCTCACCTCTCCTCCACCATTACACTGAGCACCGGCTCACCACAGGGCTGTGTGTTGAGCCCCATCCTTTACTCCCTCTACACTCACGACTGCGCCCCCACCCATCCCACCAACACCATCATTAAGTTCGCGGATGACACGACTGTGGTTGGACTCATCTCAGAAGGAGATGAGACAGCCTATAGGGATGAAATCCAAAGGCTGGCAGCATGGTGTTCAGTGAACAATCTGGTCCTGAACTCCTCCAAAACAAAGGAACTTATAATTGACTTTAGAAAAACCAGTGGAGATTACGACCCACTCTACATCAATGGGGTCTGTGTGGAAAGGGTACCAGCTTTCAGGTTCCTGGGTACGCACATCGCAGAGGATCTTACCTGGTCTACCAACACCATCACCACAGTAAAGAAGGCACAGCAGAGACTCCACTTCCTGAGGATCCTCAGGAAAACCAACCTGCAGGAGAAGCTCATGTTGTCCTTCTATCGCTGCTCCATCGAGTGTGTGCTGGCATACTGTATAACCACATGGTATGCCAGCTGCTCAGAAAAGGACAGGAAGGCCCTTCAGAGGGTCATCACGACGGCCCAGAAGATCATCGGCTGCTCACTGCCCTCCCTGGAGCACCTGTTCAGACTACGCTGCCTCAGTAGAGCAGGCAAAATAATAAAAGATCCATCCCACCCCGGCCACCGTCTGTTTGTTCATCTGCCCTCTGGTCGACGTTTCAGGTCGATCAAATCCTGAACAAACAGACTTAAGAACAGTTTTTACCCCAGGGCCATACGAGAACTGAACACTACCTTTGCACTAGGCAACACCGTTAAAAAATCTTGTACTTAATATAATTGTATTTAATTGTATTTATGTATTTACTTGTTTTTGCATTTATTGCATATATGTTTGTACGCACCGTCAGGATTGGCTATTTTTTAATTTCGTTGTACTCGTTGCAATGACAATAAATGAATATTATTATTATTATTACAGCTGGTGACTGTTCTCAGGTAATCGCTAATTGGGCACTTAACATCCCTTAACTTTTGGACACCCTTTGAGTCTCCAACTGCAACTGGCTTCTGGACCTCCTGACCAACAGACCTCATTTGATTAAAATTGATCACAACACTTCCTCCACCCTGACCCTCAACACTGATGCCCCTCAGGGTCATGTGTTCAGCCATTGCTCAACTCCCTGCACACCCATGCCTCTATGGCCAAATTACCAAGGCAACATGAGTTTTACGTTTGTCGATGATATCATTTCTGTCAGCCAGATCTATAACGATGAGATGAAGTACCAGAAAGAGGTCAAGAATCTTGTGTCATGGTGTCAGGACACAACCTAGCCCTTAATGTCACCAAGATAATAGAGTTGGTTATTGATCTAAGGAAGCAAAAGGGAGAAGACAACCTTGTCCTCATCTTGCTGCAGAGTTGGGGAACAGCTCAGGTTCCTAGGCATCCAGCAATCTAACCTGGTCCCTTCACACTGATGTGGTGATCAAGAAAGTGCATCAGTGTGCTTACTTTCTTAAGCATCTGAGAAGATTTGGTACGTTCTGCTGAACTTTACAGATATGCACTAAAATGATGGGATTTCAGTCTGGTATGGTAACTACTCTGCCCTTGACCACTTGAACCAACTTGAACACTTGAAAAATACCAAGTGCTGAACACTGCCAAGTCCATCACCGCTTGTCATTTCCTTCCATCCAGTCTATCTTCATGGAGCATGGTATCGGGAAGGTTGGGAGTATCATCAAGGATGCCTGCCACCCTGGCCATTCCCTGTTTCTTCTTTTTCCTTCTAGGAGAAAATCCAGGAACTTGAATGCTCAAATGTCCAGTCATAAGGTCATAGGTGATCGGAACAGAATTAGGCCATTCAGCCCAACTAGTCTCCTCCGCCATTCAATCATGGCTGATCTATCTCTCCCTCCTAACCCCATGCTCCTGCCTTCTTGCCATAACCCCCGACACCAGTCTTATGAACAGTTTCTTCCCCACTACTAAACCAACATCTGCACCTCATATTTCGCCTGGGCAGTTTGCAGCCCAGTGGTATGAACATCGACTTTTCCAACTTTAGATAGTTCCTCTGTCCCTCCCGTCCCCTCCTCCTTCCCAGATCTCCCTCTATCTTCCTGTCTCCACCGATATCCTTCCTTTGTCCCGCCCCCGACATCAGTCTGAAGGGTCTCGACCCGAAACGTCACCCATTCCTTCTCTCCCGAGATGCTGCCTGACCTGCTGAGTTACTCCAGCATTTTGTGAATAAAAACCTTCGATTTGTACCAGCATCTGCAGTTATCTTCTTATATCTGAACCAATGATGTCTTTCACACCCCATTCCCAGAAGTGCTGTAACCTTGTACCCTTTACTTCTACCTCATTTGGTTATTATATTGTTGTTCTTCAATTTTTTTTGCACTCTTACATCGATCTTTACTACAATATTTACATCATCCTGCTGTTTTGCACTCGTGTATTTATTGTGCTGTTTATCATTTCTGTATGCACACTGTTTACTCTGTGAGGTTCATGCAAACAAGGAATTTCATGCCACCCTGGAGTAGATGACAATAAACATATCTGAAATCTGGTGCTCATATTTCAGAGTTGAGCTGAACTAGTAACATTGCAATCGTCAACATTCAGAGACCACAGGACACAGAAGAATACCAAGGATGATTAAGCAGTAAAAGTTTCAGGAAGTTTATTTGTGCCAAGAATGTCATCGTTGTTTATTTCCATGGTATCTGTCATCCCAAGGGGATGGACATTATCCTGGAGCAGTGTTGGTTGAGCAATAGTATTCATTTCAATCATCTTACCGACAGCTGTTTTACAGAAAAAGAGGCAGGGGCAGATTTATCATTTTCCTCATTTCTAAGATTGAAGTGACAGGGTGGTAGTTTACATTATATATACAATTCCAGTCTATGAGATGCTCCTATGCAGCCAGAGGCTGCATGAGATGCTCCAATGCAGTCGCATTGTCCTTAGAAAAAAACACTTGCAGCTGTCCCAGTAAAACTAGGGATCACGACCAGAGAGACATCCGTGTGAGAGCATGAATTCTTTGTCGATGGACGCATCTGAAACAACCGCTTCTCATTCAAGCATGGTATTGCATTTGGACCTGTGCAAAGTCCATTTAAGGAGCACACATTTTGTGGTAAACCTGGCTAAAGGATCTGTACATCATCTGTATCATTACTGCATTACGGAACTGGATACCAGTTTTCCAAACAAAATCCATGTCGTGAGCTTCAGTGTTTGGCAAAATTATTTTTGAACAAAGCATCTTTCATAAAGACATGGAGACATATACAAATTCAACACAGACCATATCACACACAAAAGTAAAATACTGTGGAAATCTGAAATAAAAAAACAACTGCTGGAAATAGTCAGCAATCAGAGCAGCCAGGTGCAGCTCCTGAATGAACGTGTTTGGGAACTGGAGCAGCAGCTGCATGTCCTCAAGACCATCCGGGAAAATGAGAGTTTCCTGGACCTACAGTGAGGTTGTCACACCAAGGTTACAGGAAGAGTGAAGGTGGGTGACAATGAGGAAGAGAAGTAAACACGGAGTGCAGGAGCCCCTGGGTGGCTGTACCTATTGAGAGCAGGTACACCCTCTTGGGAGCTGTCGGAGCAGAAGACACGACAAGATTGAGTGGCAGTCAGGGCTGTGACTCCAACCCTGGTGCTGAGGCTCAACGGGGAAGAGTGATGTCAGGCAGAGCCATAGTGGTGGGGGACTCGATAGTCAGAGGTGCGGACAGGAGATTCCGCGGCAGCAGGCGAGACTCCAGGATGGTGTGCTACCTCCCTGGTGCCAGGGTCCAGGACGTCGCGGAGCGGCTGCACGGCATCCTCAAGAGTAAGGGGCAGCAGCCGGAGGTTGTTGTGCATGTTGGCAGGTAGGAAGAGGAAGGAGGTTCTGCAACACGAGTTTACGGAATGGGTAGGAGACTGAAAAGCAGGACCTGCAGGGTAGTGATCTCAAGATTTCTGCCAGTACCTTGTGCTAGTGAAGGAAAGAACAGGAAGATAGGGGAAATGAATGTGTGGCTGATGAGTTGGTGCCGGGGGCAGGGATTCAGATTTCTGGATCATTGGGATCTCTTCTGCGGCAGGGGTGACCTGTACAAAAGGGACGGGTTGCACCTTAACTGGAGGGGGACCAACATCCTAGTGGGCAGGTTTGGCAATACTACATGGGAGGGTTTAAACTAGATTGGCAGGGGGGTGGGATCTCGTACAGGACAGATGCATGTGAGAGGCTAGAAGTTGGTATGGAGGGTGGTGTGGGAAAGGTTAGTGGTCAGAATAGGCAGGTGAAAGGCGGAGAGAGAGGAAGGAGGGTTGGTTTAAACTGCATGTATTTTAATGCAAGGGGCCTGACGGGAAAGGCAGATGAGCTTAGGGCATGGATAGGTACAAGCGACTGGGACGTTGTAGCCATGACTGAAGCCTGGTTAAGAGAGGGGCAGAACTGGCAGCTCAATGTTCTGGGGTACAGGAGCTTCAGGAGAGACAGGGGTGAGGGAAAAAGAGGAGGGGGGGGATTGCATTGTTGGTTAAGGAGGATCTCACGGCAGTGATCAGAGGTGACATTATGGACGGTTCATCTAATGAGGCGATATGGGTGGAGCTGAGGAACAAAAAAGGGATGATCACCTTGTTGGGGGTGTACTACAGACCCCCGAATAGTCAACGGAAATTAGAAGAACAAATGTGCCAGGATATTGCAGACAGCTGCAGGTCAAATAAGGTTGTTATAGTAGGGGATTTTAACTTTCCCAATATAGACTGGAAAAATCATAGTGTGAAGGGTTTAAATGGGGTGCAATTCCTCAAAAGCGTTCAGGAGAGTTTTCTTAAGTTGTATGTAGAGCCCCCCACACATGAGAGGGCAACGCTGGATCTAGTATTGGGAGATTGGAAAGGGCAAGTTAATGAAGTGTTTGGAGAGGAGCCTTTTGGGACCAGTGACTGCAGTTCGATTAGATTTAAGATAGTTATGGACAGGGACGTGGAGAGGGTCCACGTGTCAAAATGCTCAACTGGGGTAAGGCCAACTTTGAGGGTATAAGAGTAGGTCTCGCTCAAGTTGACTGAAGCAGGTTATTTGAGGGAAAAGGAACATCGGCCAAGTGGGATGTTTTTAAAAGTGTGCTGAAAGCTCAGGATGTGTACGTCCCCGTTAGAGTGAAAGGCAAAGCAGACAAACATAAGGAAGCTTGGCTGACGAGGGAAATTGAGGCACTGGTAACAAACAAGAAGGGCTGCAGGGAAAATGCTGGGAACTATAGGCCGGTGCGCTCAACATCTGTAGTTGGAAAGTTACTAGCGAGTATTCTGAGGGATAGGTTATACAGGCATTTGGATGGGCAAGGGCTGATTGGGCATGGTTTTGTACGTGGGAGGTAGTGTCTCACAAAGCTGATTGATTTTTTTTGAAGATGTGACCAAATAGGTCGATGAGGGCAGAGCTGCAGATGTTGTGTACATGGATTTCAGTAAGGCATTCGACAAGGTTCCACATGGTAGACAGCTCTGGAAGGTTAGATCGTATGGGATCCAAGGAGAGATAGCTGAATGAATAGCAAATTGGCTCCATGGAAGGAAGCAGAGGGGAAGGTTGCTTCTCGGACTGGAGGCCTGTGACTAGTGGTGTGCCTCAGGGTTTGAGGCTGGGCCCATTACTGCTTGTCATCTACATCAATGATTTGGATGAGAACGTACAGGGCAAGATTCGCAAGTTTGCTGACGATACAAAGGTGAGTGGTTTTGCAGATAGTGAAGATGGTTGTGAACGATTGCAACAGGATCTGGATCGATTAGCCAGATGGGCGGAGGAATGGTTGATGTAATTTAATACAGACAAGTGTGATGTGTTACATTATGGGATGTTGAACAAGGGCAGGACCTACAACACAGTACACAGTAGTGTTGTAGAGCAGTAGTGTTGTAGAGCAGAGGGATCTCGGTAGTGTTGTAGAGCAGAGGGATCTAGGTTCCTTGAAGGTCGAGTCGCAGGTGGATAAGGTGGTCAAAAAGGCGTTTGGTTCTTTGGTCTTCATCAGTCAGAGTATTGAGTATAGAAGTTGGGAGGTCATGTTGCAGTTGTATAAGACGTTGGTGAGACCGCATTTAGAATATTGTGTTCAGTTCTGGGCACCACGTTATCAGAAAGATATTGTCAAGCTTGAAAGTGTTCAGAAAAGAATTATGAGGATGTTGCCAGGACCAGAGGGTGTGAGCTATAGGGAGAGGTTGAGTAGGCTGGGTCTCTATTCCATGGAGCGCAGGAGGATGAGGGGTGATCTTATGGAGGTGTACAAAATCATGAGAGGAATAGGTCGGGTAGATGCACAAAGTCTCTTGCCCAGAGTTGGGGAATCGAGGACCAGAGGACATAGGTTCAAGGTGAGGGGGAAAAGATTTAATAGGAATCTGAGGGGTAACTTTTTCACACAAAGGGTGGTGGGCGTTTGGAACAAGCTCCCAGAAGAGGTAGTTGAGGCTGGGACTAGCCCATTGTTTAAGAAACAGTTAGACAGGTACATGGATAGGATAGATTTGGAGGGATATGAACTAAGTGCAGGCAAGTGGGACCAGTGTAGCTGAGATATCGTTGTGTGGGCAAGTTGGGCCGAAGGACCTGTTTCTACACTGTATCACTCTATGACTCTATGCAAAGTTAATGTATTTGGGTTGAAAAGTTAACTCTGTTTCTTTCTTCGCAGAAGCTGCCTGACCTGCTGGGTAACTCCAGCATTTCCAAAACATAAATGATTTAACTTCACAAAATGCTGGAGTAACTCAGCAGGTCAGGCAGCATCTCGGGAGAGAAGGAATGGGTGACGTTTCGGGTCGAGACCCTTCTTCAGACTGGACAAGGTCAATCACACAGCAAGGGTGTGCTTCTCATTGTATTCCAGGCCACATTTAATGTGCTGTGATATTTAAGCTGCATGTGTTACATCAGCGTTTATAATTACAAAAGTTTAGAATTACTAATTTTTAATTTAAATGGTACATTGTAACTGCAGACCTCCCACTGTTACAGAGCACAGCTGCAGGATGGGGCAGTGAATGGTATAGAGGAGGATCAGTCTTTGTTTTGCATGTGAAATGTGAAAAATGAAAATTTGGACCCACTCCTGAAATGACCTAATCCTGTGCTTGCGCTAGGATTTCACGTTGCCATTCCAGTCACCATGAACTGGGTAAAGTTGGCAGGATGGGTGAGAGGATAAAATGTCAGAATTCCTTTGCATCAGTCTGGGAGATTTAAAAGAACACATTTCCTGCCATGAGCCACACACGCATCTGATGTGTTTTCCCTGTAGGACACACAGGATGAAATCATTGCTGGTGCAGTGCTCCTTTTGCATTACTGTAGGGTGAGCTAGACTACATTGTCCCGAGAGCACGTATCATTAGAGCAACATGTCCCCTGTTATTCCTAGCCATTTCATCATCAAATACTGTCTCCAATTTCCTGACCTCTTGAGCTTTCAGTGTAATGGCACGTGAGCCTGTAATCCCACTAGGCTTAACCCCATGAGCTCACATAGCCCAGTGCTCAATTTTCCAATGCCCTGATCGCATAAGCTCCAACCACACCATTGCTGAGCTCAGTCCTCACTCCACCAATTCTTTCCCCCTCTGAATATTCCTTGACGCACAGACTCTGTGTAATAAAAACAAAACAGGCATTATTTTACTTGGGTAGCATGACTAACAAGTGTTCCAACTTACTTGTCACAGGACTCCAGCTACTTACAATAAAACATTTTTACAGTTGTGGAAGGTGTGAAAAAATCTGTGATGATCTTTGTTCAGAGACGATTTATAACTAAAGGCGATGTCTGCCATACGGGAGGAATACGAAAGTTCACATTGATTTACAAGTTAATGGATAATAGTGAAGTGCTGACAGAGAATGCTTTTGAACACGCTCTTTATGATCTACGCACTAAACTACAAGAGAAATTTTGGGCTTTTGTTGTGGGGGATGAGCCTCCATATTGTGTGCAGACTTGTCCAACTGCTATTCTTTACATTGTAGCCTTCATTCGAAGCATCGTGCTGAAGGGTCGAAAATTGAAATGACATTCTCTGAAGTCATTTTTTTCATTTTGGAATTGACAATTTCTCTTTTCTCTTTCATGGCATTCTCTGCCGAATGGAACAACAGGTGTCTGTCGTCCTCACACCCAATGCCAGATGCAGCCCTAAAATGACTGACCTTTCGTTCACCTGGGAGAATCATTATTTAACTCTTGAGCATAATCTTCGCAGCAGTTGCAGGAGAGACATTGGTAATAGGAAATTAGACTTTACTTTACTTTGGAGAGTTACAGCAAGGAAACAAGGCCCTTCGGCCCACCGAGTTCACGCCGACCAGTGAGCACTCCATACACTAACACTGTCCTGCACACTAGGGACAATTTACAATTCTACCAAAGTCAATTAACCAACAAACATATTTATTCACAAAATGCTGGAGTAACTCAGCAGGTCAGGCAGCATCTCGGGAGAGAAGGAATGGGTTTTCGGAAGGGTCTCGACCCGAAACGTTTCACCCATTCCTTCTCTCATGAGATGCTGCCTGACCTGCTGAGTTACTCCAGCATTTTGTGAATAAATACCGTCGATTTGTACCAGCATCTGCAGTTATTTTCTTAACCAACAAACATATATGTCTTTGGAGTGTGGGAGGAAACAGGAGCACCCGAAGAAAACCCGCGCAGTCACAGGGAGAACGTACAGACAGCGCCCATAGTCAGGATCGAACCCGGGTCTCTGGTGCCGTAAGGCAGCAATTCCAGCGCTGCACCACTGTGCTGCAACAACTGGATGGTATTTCCTCCATGATCCAAGAAAACTGACAATTTTAGAATGGTTATGGATTTGCAAACTTAACCCAGAACAAGGAACAAGTCAGATATTTGTTTCCTTTACATGTCAGGAGAAGAATGATTGAGGCACACAACCATTCTAAGGGCTCTTTCAATGCTCTTCTGTGAACAGCCAGAGTTTGATGAAATATCTTGCAATGTAAAGGCAGAGGTTCAGCAAATGATGCTTGAAAATTAAATTATCTGGGCCAATAACTTTAATTAGCAATCAGATTCGGAATTTCTTTGGTCTTGTGTTGCACACCAAACCAGATGAACTACAACAGTGCCAGTAACTAAAGGACAAAGGTTTGGCTGCATTGTTTAATCATACATGAGCCAAAAAGCACATATACAATAGGGTGGACCACCAGTAAAATATGCTGCCGTTTCTATGTGGCAAGGCATTCAAGCAATTTCACACCGGTAGTGCCAGGCAGGGACAGATGGAGAAAAGCATCGCAAAGTGGCTGCAGAGAAAATCAGAGCCTGGGAAATTATCCAGAACCCTGGGAATCATTGTCTCTAAATCACAAAATTATTTGGAATGTTGCACAAATACAAGAACTTGGGGCTGAGAAAGAATAATTTACAACAAAAGCAAAATAATAATAAAACTACAACTTGAGCAATGATGCAATGGTCCTTGGACTAACTGTGGTAACTCAGCTAGTCGGGGATATAAAACAAGAAAATCAGTAGCAGACACAAAAACTATACCATTTCATTATATTTTTATCCATAAAATTCCAACATATTGACCTGCACATCCAAAGAACATCTATATACTAAAACTCCTTTGTTTGTTTGTTTGTTCCTGAACTACAGCCAAAACGGTACATGATAGCGTGACAATTTTAGGCCCACCTTACTCACCATCGTCCCTTTGGTGATAATGGAAGAGGTTTCATAAAAATCGGTGTTATATTTTTAAAGTTATTCACATTTTAAAGTTTAAATCTAGGGAGGGAAGGGAGGTGGAGGGAGGATAAGGGGGATTGAGGGGGATGGAGTGGGGGGGGGAGGGGAAGATGGGGAGGGGAAGGGGGAGGGGAAGGAGAGGGGAAGGGGAGGGGAAAGGGGAGTGAGGAGGGGGAAAGGGGAGGGGGGAGAGGGGAGGGGGAGAGGGGAGGGGGAGAGGGGAGAGGGTGCTGCACCAATACAGGAGAGGTTCGGGCCCAACGGGTCCACTTGGTCTAGTATATTTTTTAAAGCTGGATGTCTTCTCTTGCCCTTCTCCAATAATTTTGTGTCAAAGTCCTCCTGTTCCATATTGGTCTCGTTAGCATACCATCTGTTGCCTTTTCAACTTATAGTCATAGAGTCATACAGCATGGAAACAGCCCTTTTCGCCCAACTTGTCCATGCCTACCAAGATGCCTGAGCTAAGCTAATCCCATTTGCCCCTTTCCATATGGGCCCATATCCCTCTCAACCTTTCCTATCCATGTACCTGTTCAAATGTCTTTAAATGTTGTTAATTTACTTGTCTCAATACTTCCTCTGCCAATTCGCTTCATAAACGTACCACTCTGTGTGAAAATTGTGCCCTTCAGGTCCTGTTAAATATTTCCCCTCTCAACTTAAACCTGTGAAAAAGACTGTGAACATTCACCCTATCTAGTCCCCCAGTGTAAGATCACCCCTCACTCTCTGCATTCCAAGGAATAAAGTCCTAACCTGCCCAAACTCTCTCCATAGCTCATTTTAAATAGAGGCACAACATTAGCCACTCTCCAGTCTTCCGGCATCTCACCCGTGTTTAGTGATGATTCATATATCTCGGCGAGGACTCCTTCTATTTCTTCTCCAGCTTCCCGCACAGTCCTTGGATATATCTGGTCAGGTCCCAGAGATTTCTTTACCTTCATAGTCTTAGGACATCCAGCTCCTCAACTGTAAGGTGGAATGTCCTCAAAACATTAACTCTCCCAAGTTCCCTAGTCTTCACCTGTTTCACTATGATAAAAGCAGATGAGAAATAATCACTGAGCATCTTGTCCATCTCCTGCGGCTCCACACATAGATGGCCACTTCCTGCCCAAAACCATCAAAGTGGGCCTTGCCCAAATTTAGAACTTTAAGTGTAGGAAGGAACTGCAGATGAGGACCAGCCCTGACCTTGTCCATTAAGTGGTAACTCAATTACTTTGTTGAATTAATTTAAATTAACATTTTAAGTTCTAATTAAATAATGCAATTCATTCTTTGCAATGACCGTCATTTAGTGCGGTTCCTTGCCAACATCCTTGCCAACCACAGTTTTGTACTCAAGACCAGCGACGGAAAATCTAGCCGACTGCTCGATTTTGCTGATTTAGCCGAAGGCTCGGTTCTGGCCCCCATGCTCTTCAATCTCTATATCAACGATCTGTCACGCATGACCTCGCGCCAGTATGGATACGCAGATGACTTGGCCCTACTGCACTCGGACAAGAGTTGGTCAAATGTTGAGGATGTGCTCTCGGCGGATATGGAACTTGTCGCGGGCTGCCTTAAGACCTGGAGACTAAAACTAAGTGTGGCAAAAACCACCACAACGGCCTTTCACCTGAACAACAAGGAAGCTCAACGCCAGCTAACCGTCACCCTCAATGGGTCACCCCTATCCTACAACCCATTTCCTACATATCTCAGGGTGAAACTAGATTGGCAGCTGACCTACAAGCAACACCTTGAAACTCTCCGTGCTAAAGTCTAGGCACGGAACAACCTCGTGCGTTGCTTCGCTGGATCGTCATGGGGCGCCGGGACATCTACTCTTCGAACCAGTGCTCTTGCACTCATGTACAGCGCCGCTGAGTATGCAGCCCCAGCATGGTGCCGCAGCGCTCATACCAGCAAGCTAGACGCCACCCTCAACGACACCATGCGGATCATCACTGGCTGCCTACGCCCTACTCCGACGGATCTCCTGCCGGTGCTCGCAGGTATCGCGCCCGCCAAGCTTCGCAGAGTGTTCTTCACTCATAGGCTGGTGTGCAAGGCCCCATCGGACGCCAAACATCCTTTGCACCACCTCGCCCAGGATTCACAGCAACTGGGACCTCAACGCCTGTCATCTCGTCACCCTTTCTCCCGTCATGCAGCGACCCTCTGTGCATGGAGCATGGAGAACCAGCTGGGAACAGACATCGCGGCCTCCTCAATTCACTGTTGCACCGAACACCACAGCCCCACCCGGCTCGGACATGCCCCGCAAAGAGTGGGTCGCCCTGAACCGGCTCCGCACAGGGGTCGGCCGGTTCGACGCCAACATGCATCGTTGGGGGTTGCGTTCATCAGCAGCCTGCGTGTGTGGAGCAGACCAGCAAACAGCGCAGCACGTCATTTTCGACTGCACTGTCCTCCGTCACCCTGGTGGAGGGGTAGACCTCACGGCCCTCGACAACAGCACATTGCACTGGCTACAGCGCCTGGAGGGCACTACGTAATTTCTGCTGCCTCAAACGCAAGAAGGAGACTCTTTGCAATGGCACATGGTGTGTTTTTTATATTGACAACAAAAACTGAGATAATCTGAAAAAATAAATTTCTGAGAGACAGATAAAATGGTATCTGTTTGCCATTTCAATTGCTTCCATGGCAACTTTAGGAGCTAGATGTGCTGCAAAGATTGATAACTTTGTCAGCAACCATCCCTTCTCCACTGTTCTTCGAGCGAATGCTCTGTTTTTGATTGGTTCTCTTCCTACATTAAAGGATTTAATCTTAGAAACTTAGAAAATAGGTGCAGGAGGAGGCCATTCGAGCCAGCGCCACCATTCATTGTGATCGTGGCTGAACATTCACAATCAGTAACCTGTGCCAAACTTCTCCCCGTATTCCCTTGTTTCCACTAGCCCCCAGAGTTCTATCTAACTCTCTCTTAAATTCATCCAGTGATTTGGCCTCCACTGCCCTCTGTGGCAGAGAATTCCACAAATTCACAACTCTCTGGGTGAAAAAGTTCCTTCTCACCTCAGTTTTAAATGGCCTCCCCTTTATTCTAAGACTGTGGTCCCTGGTTCTGGACTCCCCCAACATTGGGAACATTTTTCCTGCATCTAGCTTGTCCAATCTTGTTCTGACATTGGCTTCGACACAGGAGCAGTAAATAAAATGCGTATTAGAAAGATTTGTTTTGCTGACAAATGTTACTCTAAAATTGCATACCTTTTATTCGTTCACAGGACATGTCCGGTCCAGGCAAGAGTAGGTTTATCGTCCTACACTGCCTTCGCTGAGATCTGTCGCCTGTTGATGGAGCAGAGGCTTACGGTGGGAAACTACGCTGACACTTCAGTGCGTTACTGAAGGAACATTGTGGTGTCAGAGGAGCTTTTTTTTCCGATAAAGCTCTCAACCATTGTTCTGCTCAGACAAAACAAAACTGATCCCTTGCTGCTGTTCGAAGAAGACTGGTGGGATGCTGTTCATAGTCCCGCCAACATTTATCCTTTAATCAACACTGCTAATGTAGATTCGCTGGTCATTTATTCTTATTGTTGTTTGTGGCACCTTCATTATCATCATATCATATATATACAGCCGGAAACAGGCCTTTTCGGCCCACCAAGTCCGTGCCGCCCAGTGATCCCCGTACATTAACACTATCCTACACCCACTAGGGACAATTTTTACATTTACCCAGACCAATTAACCTACAAACCTGTACGTCTTTGGAGTGTGGGATGAAACCGAAGATCTCGGAGAAAACCCACGCAGGTCACGGGGAGAACGTACAAACTCCTTACAGTGCAGCACCCGTAGTCAGGATCGAACCTGAGTCTCCGGCGCTGCATTCGCTGTAAAGCAGCAACTCTACCGCTGCGCCACCGTGCCGCCCACGGTGTTGGATGTTGCATTTTCTTCTCGTATAACAGTAGCGAAGCTTCATAAGTATTTCACTGACTGGTGAGTGCTTTCAGACATTCTGGGAAAAAGAAAGACACCATACCGTGGGAAATAGAAAAATTTGTCTGGCGCCTGACTCAGAGTAACTATTTAGGATTTTTGATATCTAACACCTTTTCAGCTGTATCCACTTTATTTTTTTTACATAAGTATTTCTTCTCCATTCTTAGAGTTGGGACCTGCCCAGCGATCACATAGTTTAGACATTGCACACCCGTATTCATCACAGAAAATATTTGTGTTCTCCTTCACATCCTGAACTTCCACCCTTTACTTATAAACTGTTTCCGCTGATGGATATCCCATGAGCTTAGAAGACTATGTATGAATATCTGCCAGATTGTTATGCCAATAGTTTACACTATGCTTTGCTCAGATGAATAATGACTTACCTTAGCTAATTTCTTTCAAGTGTATTAGTGATGTTTCAATCAGCGCCTGCCTCAACTATATCGACTGGCAACTTGTTCCATATACCCACCACCGTCAGTGTGAAAAAGATGCTCCTGACGTTCCTATTAAATTTTGCCCCTCACCTTAAACCTATGTCCTCTGGTTTGTGATTCTGCTACCCTGGAGAAAAGACGCCGCATTCACCTTCAAATTTGGAACCTTTCTTGCCTTCCATGGTTCCTTTACCTTGCCAACCTTGTCTCTCCTCCTTACTGGAACATGCTGATCCTGAATTGTGATCAGCTGGGCTTTAAAGCACTCCCAAATGTTTGATGTGGTCTTACCCAATAACAACTGCTCCCAATCGACTCACCCACGCTCCTGCAAGATAATGCTGCATTGTTCCTCCCCCAACTTAGTATTATCAAATATATGCTGGAATAGTGAAAGAAAATTGTCCCTGTCTTCCTCAGGCTGGAGGACGAATGGAAAAAAGGCTGAATCAAAGAGTTTTGTGTAATCTCATCTTCTACCCCTGGTGGAATAATCTCATCTTCTAACCCTGGTTGATTTGCCAAGTTAAAACTGTTCATACCTTAGCACACATCAGCCCAGGAGCTTCCAAGATGGTGCCCAACCCAGGTGACTATTTGCATGTTAGCCACAGAAGCAGATCTGCAATCACATATTACAATCGGGCGGCACGGTGGCGCAGCAGTAGAGTTGCTGCCTTATGCAGCGCCGGAGACTCGGGTTCGATCCTGACTATGGGTTCTGTCTGTACGGAGTTTGTACGTTCTCCCCATGACCTGCGTGTTGTTTTCTCCAAGATCTTCGGTTTCCTCCCACGCTCCAAAGACGTACAGGTTTGTAGGTAAGGTGGCTTGGTAAATCTAAAAAAATTGGCCCTAGTGGGTATAGGATAGTGTTAATGTGCAGGGATTGCTGATCAGTGCGGACCCGGTGGGCTGAAAGGGCCTGTTTCCGCACTGTATCTCTAAACTAAACTAAATCGCTCCACACTCTTAAATCTCTGTTCATACAGCAACATTTATACACTTGATTGTAATCATGTAATGTCTTTCCACTGACTGGATTGTACGCTACAAAAGCTCTTCTCTGTACCTCGGAACACGTGACAATAAACTAAACTGAACTTGAAGGTCTTGACCATCTCCACCTCAGCACTATTAATGCTGACTCGAGGGGTGTGCATCATCCATTTTCCTGAAGTCACTGACTAGTTCTTTCGTCTTGTTAACATTGAGGGAGAGGTTGTTGTTTTGACACAAAGTTACGATCTCCTTCTTGTGCTATGTCTCACTATTTGAAATCTGGCCCACTATGGTGTTGTCATCTGCAAACTTGTAAAATAGAGTTAGAGCAGAATTTGGATGTTCAGATGTGAGTGTACTGTGTAGGTTGTATGGTAAGTGGCTGGGAATGCATTCTTTCAAGTTACCGGTGTCGAGAATTATCATGGAGGATATCTTGCTTTCTATCCTTACTGATTATAGTCTGTGGGTCAGGAAGCCTAGGATCCAGATGCAGAGGTGGGTGCTGACTCCTAAATCCAGGAGTTTGGAGATGAGTTTAGTTGGGGTAATGATGCTGAAGGCACGCAATAGTCAATAAACAGGAGTCTGACGTAGATGTCTCTGTTATCCAGCTATAGAGTCAAAGAGTGATAGTCTGGAAACAGGCCCTTCGACCCAACATGCCCACACCGGCCAACATGTCCCAGCTACACTAGTCCCACCTGCCAGCATTTGGTCCATATCCCTCTAAACCTGTCCTATCCATGTACCTGTCTAACTGCTTCTTAAATGTTGGGATAGTCCCTGCCTCAACTACCTCCTCTGGCAGCTTGTTCCATACATCCACCACCTTTTGTGTGAAAAAGTTACCCCTCAGATTCCTATTAAATCTTTTCCCCTTCACCGTAAACCTATGTCCTCTGGTCCTTGATTCACCTACTCTGGGCAAGAGACACTGTGCATGTACCTGATCTATTCCTCTCATGATCTTATACACCTCTATAAGATCATCCCTTGTCCTCCTGTGCTCCAAGGAATAGAGTCCCAGCCTACTCAACCTCTGCCTATAGCTCAGACCCTCTGGTCCTGGCAACATCCTCGTAAACTTTCTCTGTACCCTTTTCAGCTTGATGACATTGTTCCTATACATGCTGCCCAGAACTGAACACAATACTCTAAATGTGGCCTCACCAACATCTTATACATCTACAACATCTATACTCCCAACTTCTATACTCAATATTCTGACTGATGAAGGCCAATGTGCCAAAAGCCTTTTTGACCACCCGATCTACCTGCGACTCCACCTTCAGGGAGCTATGCACCTGCACTCCTAGATCCTTCTGCTCTACAACACTACCCAGAGCCCTACCATTCACTGTGTATATCCTGCCCATGTTACACTTCCCAAAATGCAACACCTCACATTTTTCTGCATTAAATTCCATCAACCATTCCTCAGCCCACTTGGCCAATTGATCAAGATCCTGCTGCAATTTTTCACAACCATCTTCACTATCTGCAAAACCACCCACTTTTGTCTCATTCCGCCCACTTTTGTACCACCCACCACCCATGTACCACCCACTTTTGAATGTTGTTCAGGGATTAGTGAAAGGCCAGGGAGATGGTGTGTGCCGTGGTCAATACCAAAGCTATTTAGTGTGAGACATGAAGAAATTCACCCAGATGCACTTCTGACCTGATGTATAGCAAGAATTCTCCCGTGTAGTCAATTCATGCTTTTAACTTGAGCCTATGGATGTGGGGACAGCTAAACGCGATACGATACATGCTTTGCAGAAGATTTACTTCATAGTTTGCAGGCAGTTACAGCAGATAATTTCAAAGATAAGTGCAATGTTGGCCAGAATGCTACAATGGCTGCATTCTGCTGTTTTCATAGTTTTGACCATTTTACTTTACGGTATCATTAGGTATCACCCAGTTATGTTATAAAAAAATGTCCTCCCCCAATTTCTCCAAGGTCCAGATTTATCCTTTATCATAACAATGTTAAAACTATCATAACTATGTTAAAACTATTGAACCATTGGATCAATAGGGGAGGGTCTCCATTATTTGTAACTATATAACTGGAAGTTTGAAGTACTCCAAGGCCAAGTCCTTTAATTTTGATGTCTTCAGGTGAGGGTTGGCCTTGTAATTTGTGCAGTTACCCTCAATGTATTTGTTGTATTTTCTATTTTATTTCTAGTTATCTAGGAGGAAAACAACTGAGATGACTGCTTTTCTGGCATTCCACTGTACTGTGTCATGCTGTGGAGAAAGTAAGTGTAAAACAGGGTAGAGGAGCAATCAACTTACAGAGACTTCAGTATCATCCAGGTTGGTGTACCTGCACCAGGCTTTGCCAAACAACTTTAAGAGATCTGATGAGAAATTTGAAAATGTAAATTTGAAGGAAGTTTAGAAGAAGTGGATTAAATAAGTACTCAGTATATGAGTAGATTTGTAATTTTCAGAGCATATTCAAAATATGTCCTTAATTCCTTACTAAAGATTCACTAAAAAGAGAACTCTTTGCAATTGTGTAAGATCTTTCAGGTCATCCTAAAACACTTTACAGTTAATGAAGTTCTTTGGAAGTTACAGTTGTATCGCAGAATATGCCACCACCAGTTTGAACACAGAGCAATGTGATAAAGACTAGATAATCAATTTTTTTTAGCAATGTTAAGGGATAAATATTTGCTGGGACATCAGGAATAACTTCTCTGTTCTTAGGAAAAAAAACACTCCATCATCTCTTACATCATCTGAGAGAGGAAAGACAGTTTAACCTTCCTTCTGAAAAATACTAACTCTAACATGTCAGACTCTCTCAGTATAGCACCAAAATGGCAGACTAAATTCTGATGCCTAGATATCTGCAAACAGACTCAGATCCATGACTAACAATGCCATCAAATAAGCTATAGCCAACATTGGTCACATTCACTTAGTGGTTCATGAAGATATGTTAACACATAAATAGAAAGGTGGTTGATGGATAGGTAATAAAGAATAACTGTGGTTGCTGTCTATACGGAGTTTGTACGTTCTCCCCATGACTGCGTGGGTTTTCTCCGAGATCTTTGGCTTCCTCCCACACTCCAAAGACGTACAGGTTTGTAGGTTAATTGGCTTGGTATAATTGTAAATTGTCCCTAGTGTGTGTAAGATAGTGTTAATGCGCGGGGATCGTTGGTCAATGTGGACTCGGTAGGCCGAAGGGCCCGTTTCCGTGCTGTATCTCAAAACTAAACTAAACTGAAGTGATAAAGGTAATAAAGAATAGGTAATAAAGGCTATTGTTGAGGTAGGAAATACGTTGGAAATGTTTATCCCAAAGCTAACACTTAGATCTGCTTGTTTCTCCATATATATCAGTGATATATTTTTAAATAATGTGTTTTTTGATGGTTTACAGTATTAAAGTTGCAATGTGAACATATTGCTGACAGGGAATATAAACGTGACTGAGGGGGTTTGGCATGTCTTGTGGAAGATGGGAAAACACTTCCAGGAAACCAAGGCAATTTAATGATTCATGCACATAAATGAAAGAAATAGTCTGATGCGGTTAAAGTGACGGGCACAACTAGGTGAAAACAAAATGCAAGATAAAGAAAGTATACGCACAATGATTAGACACTGAGGCTGTGGACAAAGAGACCATAGAAATTATTTGGTAATATACTTGCAGTAGATAAAGCCACTGAATGGTCTGTAAGATTTTAATTTTATTATTGGGCCAAAACGTGCAAGACTAAAGCGGTAATGATAAACATATGAAAAACATTGATCAGACCTTAGATAGAGCGCCCTGTGCTGTTCAAGTAGCCCATTCTAGGAAGAATATTGAAACCATAGAGGATCTAATGAAGATATACCAGCATGATACTCAACGTGGGAAACTAATTCTGGGAAGAGACCCAATGGTTTTAGCAGAAAGTAATTTAATAGAGATTGAAAAAAATAACTTTTAATAAACCAGTAATTTTTCTCTGGTTGGAGAATCAGTACCATGAGGACACCATTAAAAGAGCACAATAAGCATGAGGAGCGAGTTAGAAGGTATTTGTTTGTGTTGTGAGTTGCTAGGGCTGGAAATATGTTGCAACATGGAATGTTTGAAAAACAACTGAAGCCAAAATTATTTAAATATTTGAACAGAGGAAGACATAATGCAATGGAGGAAGAGAGCGAGAGCGAGGTGGAAGGTTAATGAAAACATTTTGGGATAGTTTTAGAAAAGTCATGGCCTCCTCTCGGGCCTCCTCCCAACACTGCTATTTAAGGTTCTAAAGTTGACCTTTCAAATACAGGATGCCTACATAAACACAAATTGCTGGAGTAACTCAGTGGGGCAGGCAGCATCCCTGGATTGAAGGAATGGGTGACGTTTCGGGTTGAGAACCTTTTTCGGACTGAAACGTCACCCATTCCTGCTATCCAGAGATGCTGTCTGTCCCGCTGAGTTACTCCAGCATCTTGTGTCTATCTTCGGAGCAAAACCAACATCTGCAGTTCCTTCCTGCTCAGGATGCCTACACATTGGAATTTCAGCCAGTAGACACACTGAATTGCATGCTCAACAGTAGAAGTCAATGAGTTGTTTCTTGGCTCGAGAGGCAAGTTGATTACAGGCACAGGCACCACACATATATATATATAGAAAAGCGTGACTCATAACCGCTGATAAGCACATTAAGAAAACACATTGTGGATAAATTTCCAAGTCCACACTGGTGGCCGGGAATCATGCCCGTTGGCAGTGAGCCTATGACTTCACAAAAAAAACCTCAATGTTGATGATGCTGAGACACATACATACGCACTTCGGGATCAGAGGCACTGACTTGCTACCATATACAGAAGAGACCAATAAAACTCTTAACTTTCATACAAGCTAACTGAAGTGAGCACTTTTAAAAAAAGAGAAAGTATGTATTTTAACTAAGCAAAAAATATTAAAGGTAGACACAAAATGCTGGAGTAACTCAGCGGGTCAGGCAGCTTCTCTGGAGAGAAGGAATGGGTGATATTTCAGACTGAAGAAGGGTCTTGACCCGAAATATCACCCATTCCTTCTCTCCAGAGCTGCTGCCTGACCCGCTGAGTTACTCCAGCATTTTGCGTCTACCTTCAATTTAAACCAGCATCCTCAGTTTTCTTTCCCAAGCAAAAAGTATTAATTCATTTAACGTAAATTGATACCAATAATTTTAGTTTTTTTTTTACAGGCTGCTCTGATGGGAGAAGATCTTGCACTTTTGAACCATTCCCGTGATGAATAATTTTATTTTTTCCCACCACTCTCTCTTTCTGCTGTCCATCACCGAAGGTCTTCCTCGGCAGAACTCAGGTGAAATGGGAATCACTTTGCTAACTTTGGCATTTTTTTAGAGGAGAGGGTGTCAGAGCTGCCCATGTGTAATTCATGAATCTCAAATATTTCCTTGAGTGTTCCAATTTCACACTTTATAATCATAGAGTCATAGAATCTCAGTGTGGAAACAGGTCCTTCGGCCCAACTTTCCCACACCAGCCAACATGTCCCATCTCCACTAGTTCAACCTGCCCATATCCCTCTAAACCTGTCCTATCCATGTACCTGTCTTATGCGATAGTAGACACAAAATGCTGGAGTAACTCAGCGGGTCAAGCAGCATCTCGGGAGAGAAGGAATAGGATAGTATCTGACTTAACTGACCCATCTGCCAGCTCGTTCCATACACCTACCACACCGTGAAATATTTACCCTTCAGATTCCTATTAAATCTTCTCCCCCTACATCTTAAACTTATGTTCTCTGGTTCTCGATTCCCCTACTCTGCACAAGAAACTCTGTGCATCTACCCAATCTATTCCTCTCATGTTTTTATACACCTCAATAAGATCATCCCTCATCCTCCAGCGCTCCAAGGAATAGAGTCCCAGCCTGCTCAATCTCTCCCTATAGCTTAGGACCTCGAGTCCTGGCAACATCCTCGTAAATCTTCTCTGCAGTCTTTCCAACTGGGAATCCTCCTATTCCCTTTAACAACAGAGCTTTATTTGTCATTCGGTACCAAGGTACCGAACGAAATTACATAGCAGCCATACACAAAAAAGAACACAAGACACATGACCCCAACACAAACGTCCATCACAGTGACTCCAAACACCCCCTCACTGTGATGGAGGCAACAAAACTTCCACTCTCTTCCCCACGCCCATGGACAGACAGCTCGTCCCCGACCGACCCGCACAGTCCCCGCAAGGGGATGGAAGTCCCCGCGGCCGAGCCGCACCGGGCGCTGAAACATCCCGCGGCCGAGCCGGGCGACGGAAGGCCCCGTGGCCGAGCCGTGCGCAGCTAAGCTCAAGCAAAGGTGTCACCACCCATAGGGGTTCTGAGTATTCCATGTCTCTCTTTTACAAACAGTTCAACTATCTTACACCGTAAATATGAATGGTTCATGCATACTGTAGGGTACTGTACATTAACTGCATGATTTATAGGTGTTTGCTATTTGCCCTGTGGTCACAGAGAGTAAAAGCCAACGCTCTTCTTGTACGCTTCAAGATTTCAAGCTGGCATATCAGATTGTTGTTTTCACAAAGAACCATGAACTCCTCTGTGATCTGGCGCAGAAAATAATACAATGTCCTTACTTCTTTGCACTTGAAATGAATAAAGTTGGGGGTCTTCCTCAACTAAGTTTCTGTCACATTTTAGAGGTTAACAGTTCATTCTATACCAAACAAGCATATTGTGAAAGACAGGATGGTAATAGAAATAGTGTAGGAAGGAACTGCAGATGCTGGTTTACACTGAAGATAAACACAAAAAGCTGGAATAACTCAATGGGACAGGCAGCATCTTTGGAGGGAAGGAATGGGTGACGTTTTGGGTCAAGACCCTTCTTCAGACTGAGTCAGGGGAGAGGGAAACCAGAGATATGGTAAAACATGGTCTCCACAAGGTATACCTATTTTGAATTGTATTTGAGGATTTGAGTTTAGGAGCAAGGAGGTCTTACTGCAGTTGTACAGTGCCCTGGTAATACCGCGCCTGGAGTATTGTGTGCAATTTTGGTCTTTTAATTTGAGGAAAGACATTAGTGCTATTGAGGGAGTGCAGATTAGGTTCATCAGGTTAATTCCAGGGATGGCGGGACTGACATATGATGAAAGAATGGGTCGACTGGCTAGTATTCACTGGAATTTAGAAGGATGTGAGGGGATCTTATAGAAACATATAAAATTCTTAAAGGATTGGACAGGCTAGATGCAGGAAAAAATGATCCCGATGTTGGAGGAGTCCAGAACCAGGGGTCACAGTTTAAGAATAAGGGGTAGGCCATTTAGGACTGAGATGAGGAAATACTTTTTCACCCAGGGTTGAGAATCTATGGAATTCTCTGCCACAGAAGGCAGTGGAGGCCAATTCACTGGATGTTTTCAAGAGAGAGTTAGATTTAGCTCTTAGGGCTAAAGGAATCAAGGTATAAGGGGAAAAAGTAGGAACGGGGTACTGATTTTAGATGATCAGCCATGTCTCAAAGGGCAGAATGGCCTACTCCTGCACCAATTTTTCTATGTTTCTATGAAGAGGTTATCCTCCTCTCTCTGACGAGAGTTCTGCAACACACTCTCGCTGCTCCCCTTAGACAATAGACAATAGACAATAGGTGCAGGAGTAGGCCATTCGGCCCTTCGAGCCAGCACCGCCATTCAATGTGATCATGGCTGATCATTCTCAATCAGTACCCCGTTCCTGCTTTCTCCCCATACCCCCTGACTCCGCTATCCTTAAGAGCTCTATCTAGCTCTCTCTTGAATGTATTCAGAGAATTGGCCTCCACTGCCCTCTGAGGCAGAGAATTCCACAGATTCACAACTCTCTGACTAAAAAAGTTTTTCCTCATCTCTGTTCTAAATGGCCTACCCCTTATTCTTAAACTGTGGCCCCTTGTTCTGGACTCCCCCAACATTGGGAACATGTTTCCTGCCTCTAACATGTCCAATCCCTTAATAATCTTATACGTTTCAATAAGATCCCCTCTCATCCTTCTAAATTCCAGTGTATACAAACCTAGTCGCTCCAGTCTTTCAACATATGACAGTCCCGCCATTCCGGGAATTATAACCTAGTAAACCTACGCTGCACGCCCTCAATAGCAAGAATATCCTTCCTCAAATTTGGAGACCAAAACTGCACACAGTACTCCAGGTGCGGTCTCACTAGGGCCCTGTACAACTGCAGAAGGACCTCTTTGCTCCTATTCCTCTTGCTCTCCAGCTCTGCGACCATGTTTTACCATATCTCTAGTTTCCCCCTTTCCCTGACTCTCAGTCTAAAGAAGAGTCTTGACCCGAAACGTCACCCATTCCTTCTCTCTAGTAATAGAAATAGGTTCAATTCAGTTATTCTCTTTGTGCCAATTATTTTGTATGATACAATACAATTCAATGATTGGAATCCATTGATTCCATTGATGGAAATTATGGACCAGTTAGTCCGACATCAGTGGTGGGGAAGATGCTGGAGTCAATCATAAAAGACGAAATTGCGGAGCATTTGGATAGCAGTAACAGGATCGTTCCGAACCAGCATGGATTTACGAAGGGGAAATAATGCTTAACTAATCTGCTGGAATTTTTTGAGGATGTAACTAGGAAAATTGACAGGGGAGAGCCGGCGGATGTGGTGTACCTCGACTTTCAGAAAGCCTTTGGAAAGGTCAGTGGGCAAAAGTAGAGCACATGGTATTGGGGGTAGGGTACTGACATGGATAGAAAATTGGTTGACAGACAGAAAGCAAAGATGCTATTAGGTTGCAGGGTGACTTGGACAGGTTGTGTGAGTGGGCAGATGCATGGCAGATGCAGTTTAATGTGGATAAGTGTGAGGTTATCCACTTTGGTGGTAATATTAAGAAGACAAATTATTATTTGAATGGTGCCAAGTTAGGAAAAGGGGATGTACAACAAGATCTTGGTGTCCTAGTGCATCAGTCACTGAAAGGAAGCATGCAGGTACAGCAGGCAGTGAAGATAGCCAATGGAATGTTGGCCTTCATAGCAAGAGGAGTTGAGTAAGCAAAGAGGTCCTTCTGCAGTTGTATAGTGCCCTAGTGAGACCGCACCTGGAGTACTGTGTGCAGTTTTGGTCTCCAAATTTGATGAAGGATATTCTTGCTATTGAGGGGGTGCAGCGTAGGTTTACTAGGTTAATTCCTGGAATGGCGGGATTGTCGTATGTTGAAAGACTTGTGTACACTGGAATTTAGAAGAATGAGAGGGGATCTTATCGAAACATAAAAGATTATTAAGGGGTTGGACACGTTAGAGGCAGGAAACATGTTCCCAATGTTTGGGAAGTCCAGAACCATGGGCCACAGTTTAAAAATAAGGGGTAGGCCATTTAGAATGGAGATGAGGAAAAACCTTTTCAGTCAGAGAGTTGTAAATCTGTGGAATTCACTCCCTCAGAAGGCAGTGGAGGCCAAGTCTCTGAATGCATTCAAGAGAGAGCTAGATAGAGCTCTTAAGGATAGCGGAGTCAGGGGGTATGGGAAGAAGGCGGAACGGGGTACTGATTGAGAATGATCAGCCATGATCACATTGAATGGTGGTGCTGGCTCGAAGGGCCGAATGGCCTACTCCTGCACCTATTGTCTATTGTCTATAACTGGTTATCACTTGTTATCAACTTCAGGTATCCAATGGAAGAGGCCATTTTCAAGCGGTGAGTCCAGTCCACGTGCTGCCATGTTCTCAACTCTACACTTTGTGCTTTCTTCTCCATCTGTTCTTTTGTAATACCTAAACTCACATTTAACATTACACCCCTAAGATATTCATTGATATACTTTTATATCCATAAACTCTTTTTCTTGGCCTAAGGACTTTGTTAGAATGAGAGCTGTGCCAAATTGTGTCACGTCTTTACTGTCCAAAAAAAGGAGGGTAATTTGAGCTTGTAATCGTTTCTTTCGTGAATAAAAAACTCACAAGCAGGAGCTTTGTTCGGTTGAATATGTCAGCACAAGGATTTGCCTGTTAAAAGTTGAAGTTATTCTTTTTTCATCCAGGATAAAAAGTTAACCTTGGCATATTACACATATTGGTATGGTTCTTTTATGAAATGGAAAAAGAAAAGGAAAAAAAGCAGGACGCAGGAACTAACACATTTCAAGAGAATAATTCATGTCTCTGGAATAGGTTATAACATGTTGCAAATAAGGAATCACTTTCTGAAATGAGCTTCTATTGGTTTGAATGCAAACAAAAAAATAATTTGTATGTATTTCATCCTCAATAATGAGTTCTTTTTATTTTTGATCATCAAAAATTTTGAACGGGGTACACATCTTAGGACTACATCATATCATTGAACTATTATTGTTGGGGATGACTCATAGTGTTTTGTTATTTTAAGATCATTTTCATACTCCTAATCCACTTTACCACAGAACTTTTTGCAGCACAGTTGTGGCTTGTTTTGAGACTGTTGTATCGCATAATTGATACTGTCATTGTCATCAGATTTTATTGGAAGGAAGATTTCACACATGCTTTCCCACCATTCCAATGTATCTGCTAAGAATGAGCTTCAAAATCTTTCAGAAAAAGTGCAAACAATTTATCCAAGTTTGTACAGGTCCTCAGTCAAAAATTACAACAGGCAATCAGAAGAGCATCTGTGGATACTTACCGGATTAACTCTTGAGCCATGTGAGAAAAAGGTGATGGGAACACAATATTTGCTGAGAAACAGAGCATCCTTCTCTCCAGTGTAAAGTACATTGTGCGTATCTGCAGAATATAAATAAAATGTGTTTACATAAGTTTTCAGAAATCTAAAATTGCATTTAAGTATTATAGCATAGTACTATTGAAAGAATAGTAGGAAGCACACTTACATTGTGAATCAAAAAATAATTCTGTCTAGATATGTTTTGGGTCAGTAAGAGTTTAATTGCAAATGTGTAGGAAGGAACTGCAGATGCTGGTTTCCACCAACGATGGACACAAAATGCTGGAACAACTCAGCGGGACAGGCAGCATCTCTGGATAGAAGGAATAGGTGACGTTTCGGGTCGAGACCCTACTTCAAACTTATAATTGAGAATTGTAAATATTTGTGCTTAATAAAATTTAGAAAAAATAACTAAATGTGTTAATTTAACAATCCAGCAATGTGACTTTCTAGGTTTGATTTGTGACTGTATGTGATGAATACATGTAAAGCACACAATGTTCAGGGATTGGGATGACTTTTAGAAAGACTTATTCTTCTCTGATTGGGTCAGTGATGTAATATTGGTTGTCACTCCAGTTTTAATATTTGATGTTTTTATACAATTATTCGTATACACAGCAACTCTTATACATAGATACTGTTGTTCCAGAATAATTAAAATTTGCATCAGTGCACCTCCATCAATGAATCGAGGGATATGGGGAGAAAGCACGAATGGGGTATTGACTTTGGATGATCAGCCATGATCATATTGCATGGCGGTGCTGGCTCAAAGGGCCGAATGGCCTACTCCTGCACCTATTTTCTATGTTTCTACGTCATTTGACATCCAACTTTAATTCAAGAAGTATAAGAAAATAACTGCAGATGCTGGTATAAATCGAAGGTATTTATTCACAAAATGCTGGAGTAACTCAGCAGGTCAGGCAGCTGGACGACGGTTCGGGTCGAGACCTTTCTTCAGACTGATGTCGGGGGGCGGGACAAAGGAAGGATATAGGTGGAGACAGGAAGACAGTGGGAGATCTGGGAAGGGGAGGGGAAGAGAGGGACAGAGGAACTATCTAAAGTTGGAGAAGTCAATGTTCATACCACTGGGCTGCAAGCTGCCCAGGCGAAATATGAGGTGCTGTTCCTTCAATTTCCGGTGGGACTCACTATGGCACTGGAGGAGGCCCATGACAGCAATACTTAAGACACAAATTGCTGGAGTAACTCATCGGGTTAAGCAGCATCTCTGGAAAACATGGACAGGTGACATTTTGGGTCGTGATCTTTCTTCAGAAAATACATTGTATTGTCCACATAAGCCCCAAGTTATCAGGATAAGGAACCATACTTCCCCTACAAACTGGGAGTGAAAACCGGGCATGGAAATGGGGAGGGGAAAAGGAGATCATGTCTAACTGCATTTGAAGCCTAACAGCAAGTTAACTGCCCAGCTCACTCTCGACTCGAAACGTACCTACTCCTTTTCTTCAGAAATGCTGCCTGACCAACTTCCAAAAATGGTTGGGTTGGGTTTGTGTCAGATCTTAAAATGCAAAACATCTGGAACAGGATCTGAAGCTACCTCCCGTATTAACAAAACCAGGACAAGGCATGGGATCACCGAGCCCACTTAAAGGAAGTGGGTCGCTCATTTAACCAATATAATTAGGCATCCTGCTTTCATTTTAATAGTTACTCCAGTATTTTATGTCTATCACTCAACGGCGATTTAGGTACACCTTAGGAAAAGTTGGATGTTCCAGAAGATAATATAAAAATTGACTTACATACAATGAAACCGACTGATGAATAAACTATTTGTTTGCTGTTACCCTAATATATGTGCAAATAAGGGCAGAGTGTATGTCTCCAGACAAATACGTAGAAATTTGGCCATCTAATGCACAAGATATATTTTCTCAGAGTTTTCTCTCTTTGCAATCCATCAGAGCAATTTTCCTAAAAACAGCAGCAGCAGAGCACTATTGTTGCCTTTGGGGAAATTGCTGGGCTCCCTCAGCTTTCTCAGCAGTGTTATGATGTTTCAATAGGAACTTTCCTTTCTGTTCATTCTGATTTTCCAATTTTTTTTCAGGTCCATTTACCGAGGGACAGTGAAAAGCTTTTGTTGCATACTAACCAGTCAGCGGAAAGACAATACATGATTACAATCGAGCCATTTGGAGTGTATCGATACATGATAAGGGAATTGAGATTCTATTGAGTTTTTTGGTGTTTTTTTCCCTCAATATTTACTTAACTTGAATTTAACTTGCTGAATTATTGCTGATTAAACATCAGACAGCGCAGAAGGATAGCTGCAGACAGAGAGGACCTTTAGACTGAACAGTGAGGATCATGATGAAAGCCAAGCAGAGTGTTGCCATTTAAATATCACACCATTTAAGAAGCAGAACAGTGGCAGTGTGAGCTAAGTGCTAATCCACTCAGACATGGTAGTTCAAAGGCTAGCGGTCGTTTGCCTGAGTTTTAACTTCCAAAAATGGTTGGGTTGGGTTTGTGTCAGATCTTAAAATGCAAAACATCTGGAACAGGATCTGAAGCTACCTCCTGTATTAACAAAACCAGGACATGGCATGGGATCACCGAGCCCACTTAAAGGAAGTGGGTCGCTCATTTAACCAATATAATTAGGCATCCTGCTTTCATTTTAATAGTTCTATGTTTAACCTTGCAGACAGATTTTCTTGGCCTCGGGAATCCTGACAATTGAAGGTCAGAAAGGGGGATGAGCCTGCTTCTTTATCACGTCGCTTCAGGATCAACAGAAGCAGCAATGTTTTCTTCAGGCCCTACAAGCTTACCAGTAACAAAAATATGCCTGCTGTACCACTGACCAACATCAGACCGATTGAACGTTACTGGACCAAACATCCTCTAGCCTTCGCCAACATCTGCTCAGACAATCTCAAAAATTTGATTTATGTCGTTCTTCATTTATCACAGTTTCAAGGGCAAAACAAATAGCTGTGATAAGGACACTCCCATTTGTTTCACTGGACAGTCCACTCACAGAGAGAAAGATTAACAATGGTACAGACTGATGGTACGAACATCTGCTTTAGTTTGCATTGGTCCTGTCAACACAAAGACAGCAAAAGGAGGATGACGTGAATGTGGAAAGATTATTGGCCACTTTGCCGCTTGTATGTGTGCATATTGTTTAAGTAAAGTGAAGACAATAAACACAGATGTTTTCTTTTATGGTGAAGGGCAGCATTAATTGGTAATGATTACTTAAGTGCTTTACTCGTGGTCTGAATGCTACATTTGTGCGCTGACAAGAAGAAAGTCACTGTCACTGGTTTAATACAGTATTGTGTTCAGACAGAAGTGGTGGGAACCTTAATTATTAGCATGACTGTACCCAAGGGTAAATCAAATGATCTTAACACAGGCGCCTAGCTACACATGGCAAGCAAACAATGAATAATTTCTCATAAATATTGACATTCTAAACAACAGGGAGGTTGTTCCTGTCATCTTCAAACTTTTCATTTGCGTTCTTACACATGGGAGCTTTAGGCAGATGGATAATTTGTGAATTTTATCCGAAAGGGTGGTCTGAGTAGAAAACCTTATCATAGTTAAACGGCTTAACTCTTGAAGAGCCCAGAGGTCAAAGCCTCAAAATAATAGGACATTCCTTTAAGAAGGAGATGAGGAGGGATTTCTTTAGTCAGAGGGGAATCTGTGGAATTCTTTGCCACAGAAGGCTGTGGAGGCCAAGTCAATGGATATTTTTAAGGCAGAGATAGAGAGATTCTTGATTAGTACGGGTGTCAGGGGTTTTGGGAAGGCAGGAGAATGGGATTGTGAGGGAAGAGAGATCAGCCATGCTTGAATGGCAGAGTAGACTTGATGGGCCAAATGGCCTAGATATGATCCTTTCACACGAAACTTATGAGCTAGAGCCATTAAGGTGATTGACTGAGCAGGGGGGGTGAGAGTTCCCTGATTAACTGCATTTTTGGCCGGCATGGACATGACAGTATGAGTTTTTAAATTTACACAAAGGGGAAATAAATTATGCTGTCCCATCCTATAATGCATTAGAAAGAAAAGTAATTGAGCAACCACGGAACTTGGGGCACCAGAGATTGCAGGTGCTAAAATCTTGAGCAAAGGAATAAATGCCAGTGGAATTCAATGGGCTTGCTAACATCTGTGGAGAGAAATGGACAGATAACATTTCAGGTTGGGTCTCTCTTTTAGAATTTGGAATTTATTCTACCATCTAAATAAACTACTGACAAAGTTCAGAACTGAAACACTTGAGTTTTTCACCAAAATTGGAATAAATAAATTTCTAGTTCAAGTTGCCTGCTTTGCAACCAATAACTAGAAAATTAACCTAATTTGGTGATGACTGAGAGCTGGGGCACAACTAGCCAATAATGTGCTGACTTAACTCTGTTGAAAGCCAGATTATTTGAAAAAAAAAGGATAAATAATTTAAAGGGAAATTGCACGAGTTGCAGAAGCTTGCAGAAAATTATTATTACTTCAAGTTCCCAAAGTATTGGTCTTGTTCCATCAGCTCACACAATTTGGAAAATCTACATAGCAGTTCAAATTTAAGAGAATGTTCAATGGTTTGACTTTATTGTCAAATGGATAGTGAAATTCCTCATTTCCATACAGTTCAGCACCAATCTTCCTATACATTAGGCACAATCATATTGAAGTAGAAAAGTGTAAGATAGTAGATTACACCAAGGCAGTAGATAAGACTCACCACTTTTCCAGTTCCATCTTGTATCCTTCAAGTTCAGATTTGTTAAAAATAGAGTCTTAATTTGGCCATGAGAACCTGTGGTCCTGGCAGTGGCACTGGTTGGAGTTGCAGGGGTAGGCCTGGCCAGTCGATGTGTTGATGTCCTCCTCCACTGCACCACCACTCTGTGCTGCTGTAAGCCACATCTGATCCACGTGCTCAGCCACTTGGAGCGGCGCCCAATCTAATCGAACCCAAGGCTGCTGCGGGGCCTCCAGCGACCATTCCGCTGACACCTCAGTCCGGGCGCATCTACCCGCGAACATGCTGTTCCTTGCCTCACAAGGCCACCACACAACCTCGTGGCGCCTCCCGCAGTTGACCTTGTAACACCCGAGCACCTCCGAGCGTGCAAGAGGTAAGACCCCCGGCCACTCACCAGTACCGTTGCTTTCCTCTTTTCGTCACCGCCGTCATCTTGACTGCCATTAATACTTAAAAGAGGCTGACATATTTTTCCGTTCTTATATGGCCAAATATTTTCATTTAAATCACTGGAAAGGAAAAGGCAGAGGGACTTAATGGGAAGCCTTTCATCCACATTCAGCATTGGCACCAGGACAGGTTAAAATCTAAGTCTTCAACATTTTTGCTTGCATTATTAGAAGATTTCTATCAGTTTAGAGAGTTGCAGTACAGATCTTCAGGTTTGTGGACACATTTATTGAATGGATTGTTTAAGAAGGGAAGTGGAGAGAATGCAGGGAATTATAGGCAGATGAGCCTCACATCAGTGGTACGGAAGCTGTTGGAGAAGATTCTTTGTGTTAGAATTTACTAGCGAGTGATATTATTTATTTTAATGAAATAAGTACAGAAATGGTATTTAGGAATAGGAAATAGAGGCATAGGAGAATGTAACCCCAAAAGACTAAATTGTTGCTGAAAAATTGCCATAAGAACTACCCATGAGAACTAATTATCATTACAGCTAATAGTTATAAGTTGCATTCCAGGCACGGATTTTTCACTCAACAGGAGCACAGAGTGGGAATTCAGGCAGCGTAGCTCCAAAGAATTTTCATCCTTTAAAATATTCAACATTTGAAAGTGTTGTAGATCAATTAACCGCACTCTCCAATATCACTCTTGTTATCAATTTCCACAGTGTGTAAAGTCCTCAGAGAGAGCTAAAGTTTACTCGTAGCAACTTGTCAATTTGAACATATTGAAACTCAAACTAAAATAGTCACTTTCAATCGGTCAGCTAGAAAACTAAAAAGGTTAAAAAACTTTAAGAGGATAGAATGTAGATATTGATATAAATATCTGTGATAATTTGTTCTGTCTTTATTCTTTAAAAATAAGAGATTAAGTCACATAATTTTTAGATCCAATAAAAGTTCATGAAGTTTACCACTGGGTATAATCCAAGAACATATAGTAAAGTTTCACAATCATTCAATTAATAATGCCTTGCGATGCTCATTGTCCATTGTGTTCCAAGTAGCTAGACTTAACAATAATGGTACCCTGGAGATATCAGAAGTACACACAAAGTTCAGAGTCCAGTAATGTATTCAGTCTGACATTTTCACATTACATATATCACCGACATTGGAGCAAACTACCATGTAATGACATGTTTATGGTATCTTTGCATAAAAGTAAAGAAAGATATTCAATGAGAAGGAAACAATTAGCTAGCAGAGCATAGAACCATAAGAATGTGGCAGATTCCATCCATATCATATCATATCATATCATATACAGCCGGAAACAGGCCTTTTCGGCCCTTCAAGTCCGTGCCGCCCAGCGATCCCCGTACATTAACACTATCCTACACCCACTAGGGACAATTTTTTATTTTTTTTTACATTTACCCAGCCAATTAACCTACATACCTGTACGTCTTTGGAGTGTGGGAGGAAACCGAAGATCTCGGAGAAAACCCACGCAGGTCACGGGGAGAACGTACAAACTCCTTACAGTGCAGCACCCGTAGTCAGGATCGAACCTGAGTCTCCGGCGCTGCATTCGCTGTAAAGCAGCAACTCTACCGCTGCGCTACCTATTTTTTCATTGCTGCAATCTCTCTGATTCCCTCAGTCCAAATATCGAACAATCTCAGCCTTGAATATATGCAACAACTAAGCATCCACAGTCCTCTTGACGTAGGGAACGCCAATGATTTACAAACCTTATAATAGACATTTCTCCTCATCTACTCCTTGAATGGCCAAACATATACCCCAAGACTATGCTACTAGGTTCGAGACACAAACACTGAATAGTCTACCAGGGAAAGAGTCATTTGAGTGTTCATATTTGTGGTGGCTCTTCAAAAAAACTATCACATCGCATCGCTCTTTGTCCAAGTCCGCACAAAATGTTCCTTTATAGTATATATTCAGTTCTCTTGTAGATAATAATTTGTTACTCACTGCATATAGTTTTTCATTATGTCATGGTTTCTCTGGCTAATTACCAATATAGTATAAAGGACAATTGCAGAATATGTAAAAAGTTTATAAATTACTTTAAATACTTAATACTGCTCATTAAACACATATTTAGCCACAATGAATGATTGGGGCAGAAACCTTTAAAGGAATAATAAATTATTTAAAATTGAGATTTCTACACAAGCCCATGAGTTAGGCAATGAAACTAGTTGTGAATTATATTGGCAAACAGATGGCCTAGACATGACAGAATCACTGAATAATACAACATTTATAACATCAAGGCACATTCTTCTTTGCAGTAATCATCTGTGGCTCACTTACGGAAATAGTTATTTTGGTTTATTCACTTGCCGATGTGTGAATCACTGGCCTTTATTCTCTCAAACGGTCCCCAATTGCAATTAACAATCAACTACATTGCTGGTCTGGAATCCAAGACAGGCCAGACAGGGCAAGGACAACAAATTTCCTTCCTTGAAAGACACAAGTGGACTAAATAGGTTTTATGATGACCATTACTGATATTTGATTTTATTTTAAATTACTGATTAACTGAGAAACCTGGACAAAAGATCTGAACATAGATGAACAATTCTGTATAAAGGGTTCAAAGGGTATTTTAATGTCACGTGTATCAGTAGTGCAAAATGGCGGCACTGCCCTAGCAGCTGCCGCTCACCTGCGGTCCATTTGTCTTTGTGTTTTTGTTGTTTTTTTTTGGTCTTAATTGTAGTTGTGATGTGGTGTTTTTGTGTTTGTGTACTGTGTGTGTATGTGGGGGGGAGGGGGCAACTAACACTGTAAATATGTGTCCCTTCAGAACGGAGACCCGACCTTTGTTTTCTGGGCCGTGTCTCCGTTCCTGCTGCGGCCTACCATCGGCCCAACTCCTGGAGCTGTCGGCCTCCAGGGCTCTGGTTCGCAGAGCCCGCGGATCGGACTTACCACCACCGGAGCCGGCCGTCTTCGGAGGCTGCGGGAGCAGCTGCGACTCGCCTTAGGCTCGGGCCGCGTGGATGCCGACATCGGGAGCTCCAGCAGCGGCAGCGTGTTCGCCCGCCCCGGATCGCGGGGCATGGGGCGCGGACATTTCACCGTCCGGCGCGGCCTAGGATGGCCGCGGGATATTTCTCTGCTGGGCGGGGGCTTCAATGTCGGGAGCCACGACCGCCCCGACGTGCAACAACAGCGACAGCAGCGTGTTCGCCCGCCCCGGATCGGACTTATCATCGGCGGAGCCGGCCGTCTTCGGAGGCTGCGGGAGCGGCTGCGACGCGACGCGCCTTGGGCTCGGCCCGCTGTGGACCGTCCGGTGCGGCCTGCAACCACAACAACCTGACTGCGGGCGAGGCACAGCGGGAGAAGGGAAAGACATTGTGGCCTTCCATCACAGTGAGGAGAGAGAGGACTGGAGGAGACTCACTGTGATGGATGTTTCTTTGATGGATGTTTCTTTTTTTTGTGTGTTTTTGGGGTTGGGTGGTTTGAGTGCCTGTTTGATGCTTTTATTGTTGGACTGTGTTTTTGGGGGTTTTGGGGTGTGTGATTTGAATGCCTATTTAATGCTTTTATTGTTGGACTGTGTTTTGGGGGGTTTTTGGGGTTGGGTAATTTTGGGTGCCTGTTTAGTGCTTTTATTGTTGGACTGTGGGTGATTGAATTAACATTTTGTTCAAGATGGCCGCGCCGTTGTGTTTGGCTGCCTGCCACTGTATGTTTCTTTTTTTTCCTGGTCAGATGTGCAGCACTTTGGTCAACGTGGGTTGTTTTTAAATGTGCTATACAAATAAATTGACTTGACTTGACTTGACCAATTAAGGAACAGTGATACTCGTTATTTACCAAACAGTCATACTAAAAAAAGTAACAAGACACAACTACATAAAAGTTAACATAAACATCCACCACAGCAGATTCCCCATATTCCTCACTGTGATGGAAATAAATAAAGTTTAATCTACTTCACTTGGGGCAGTCGAACCATCCGCAGTCGGAGTGATCGAAGCTCCAGCAGCCGGCGATCGAAGGGGTTACTTGGGGGATTTCAGGGATAAACATGGAACGAAATCTGAATAATGGAACCAAGCATCACGTATGTCCTCCCACATGTCCATCCTTTGGGTTCTGCAGAATAAGTACTCATATACTATTTGAAACACGTAAGTGATGCTTAACATCTAGATCCCGCGTCTTTAAGAGTTTGCGTTGGGAGTGTTTGCCTGCTGCATGAAGCAATGGAACAAGTACTGTATAATCAGGGAACGATGAAAGAAACACACATTGGCATACAACTGTTGCATGTCAGAATTCAATGTTGTTGGACCTAGTTAGCAGAGCCAAGTTAATTTCTAATCAACATCTCCGTCACCCTGGAGACAAACCAGGAGGCATGCATCACATCTCTGGGATGTGGCAGCTTGGAACTTCCTGTTAGGCTCTAAAAACTAATTCACTGGTCCTTTCATGTGGTCCACAGTCCGACGTGTCCTCTGATCTTGAATGCTCGAAGGGGAACCCTTCCAAAGTATCAGTTCTCCCAAGGTTTGGCAGCCAGCACAGAATTATCTATGAAAAGAACAAATACATATAATTCTAATCTGCAACTACTTACAATACGTCAAGTACAATTAGCATTACAATGCTTTTTTTTTTTTCATTTTGGTTGCTTTGGTACTTTTTCAAAAGCAAAATATAGGATATGAATTCATACTTTTAATGTGCAATTATAAAATCTTCAGAAATGACACGCACTGCAATCAACAACATTTATGCCACATGTAGAATGAAAGCAGACACCTTTATACATGGGTGCTACTTATTAATATATTTCATCAAATAAATAAGTTTCACAATTTCACATCCAAAGTGCTTTATTAACCCTACATGTTAATGGCCAATTTGGTAAGCAGTTTGGGCTGGTCAATGTCCAAATGTGCCGGCTTTAAGCAGTCAATCGACACGGCCTCTGGCCGGCCCTTCATGTCCAACACAAAGGTTGTCTGTCTGTGCTCCAACACCCGGAACGGGCCCTCATACGGCCTCTGGAGCGGCGTCCGGTGGGCGTCACGGCGCAGGAACACGTAGGCGCAGTCCCGGAGGGCCGATGGCACTTGTGGGCGGAATGTCCCATGGCGGGACGTCGGCACGGATGCGAACCTGCCAACTTGCTCGCGAGGGCGCTGTAGGGCGGATGAGGGTGGTCCCTGCTGCCTCGGCGCCGACGGCACGAACTCCCCGGGCACCGTGAGCGGCGACCCGTACACGAGCTCCGCCGAAGATGAGGCCAAGTCCTCCTTAGGCACAGTTCACATGCCCAGCAATACCCACGGCAGTGCGTCCATCCAGTCCGGGCCGGAGAGTCGCGCCTTCAGCGCTGCCTTGAGCTGCCGGTGGAACCTTTCCACCAGGCCGTTTGCCTGCAGGTAATAGGCCGTGGTGTGGTGCAGCCGCACGTCCAACAGGTGAGCCATGGCCGACCACAGCTCAGAGGTGAACTGTGGCCCCCGGTCCGACGAGATGTTCACCGGCACCCCAAAGCGAGCAATCCAGTGCGCGGATAACGCACAAGCGCATGTAGCTGTGGATGTGTCGGCCAGCGGTATGGCTTCCGGCCACCACGTGAAGTGGTCCACCACCGTGAGGAGGTGGGTGATGCCCGGGACGGCGGGAGAGGGCCCACAATGTCCACGTGCAGGTGGTCGAACCGCCGGCGTGGTAGACCGAATTCCTGGAGGGGCGCCCGGACGTGGCGCTGGATTGTTGCTGTCTGGCACGGAATGCAGGTGCGGGCCCAGTGGCCAACCTGCTTGCACAGACCATGCCACATGAACCGAGCAGCCACAAGTGCCGTCGTCGCCCGGATGGATGGGTGAGCCAGGCCGTGGATTACGTCGAAAACCCTCCGGCATCAGGGACGATGGGGAGTGGCTGACCGGACGACACATCGCGAAGTATTGTCGCTCCTCCAGGGCCGAGAGGGACATCCTCAAGGCGGAGGCCGGAGATGGCAGTCCGGTAGGCGGGCATCTCACCGTCCGTTAGCTGAGCCTCCGCCAGGGCAGAATAGTCAATGCCGGGCGCCACCTCAAAAAGGGAGTCGACAGCGGGGCGGGACAATGCGTCGGCCACCCGGTTCTCGTTCCCCTCGATGAAGCGGATGGAGGTAAGTATACTCAAACATTAGGCACGGCCTGTGCCGATCCAGCAGCGCGACCATCTCTTTAAGGAGGCTTGATGGTCGCCGGTCGCCTAGGCCCTCCATATGAAGTAGCCTGGCAGCCCGTTCCATCCTGGTGAGCCCGTAAATTTGTAGCAGCAGCTCCTTAAGGGCGAGGTATTTATCGTTGGCCGGGGGGGTCATCGAGGAACTCGGTGACCTCTTTGGCCATGTCCTGGTCAAGGGCCCCCACCCGTAGAAATAGTGGGTGTCATCCACCGTAATGCCCCGCAGCTGAAATTGGGCCTCCGCCTGCTGAAACCAGACGCGAGGCCGGGTGGTCCAGAACGTCGGTAGTTTGACGGAGACCGTGTCGAGGACAGGGCCTGGTCGGCCTGTGAGGCGGACGGACGGGCGGCTCTGTGTTTTGACTCCATTACGACACCAATGGAGTGTCGTGGTCACCAATGTGGCGCGTTGATAAGAAGTACTTCTGTAATGGAATAAAGTATATCCCCAAATCAATTTATTAGCTTCTTTATCTCGTACATTTGTATTAAACTCTGCAAGCATTGTAAACTCCCATGCAATACAATTGCTCCTTGTTACTATTCCTTGGTGTACTGAGCCAGGGGAATATTTACGTTGTAATGAGAGGAAGAGAAAATATAATAAATGCAGCTAGAAATGAGAAAATCCAGGTCAAATGTCAAGAGTATTTTTTGTCACACATACTGAAACGGAACAATGAATTTCTTACTTGCAGCAGCACAACAGGTTTCGAAACATGGTACTCAATGGATAATATAATAAACAAACAAAAAAGAAGTTCAATAAATAAAACAAAACAATACAGTGCAAAACAAAACAAAGCTCAAATGCCCGAATGCAACCAAGGCAGTTTGCAGTTCTGCGTTTAGTTGGAGTTCATAGTGTTCAATCGCTTGATGGTTGTTGGGAAGAAGCTTTTCATGAACTTGGACGCCACGGTTTTCTTCTGGATGGTAAACCATATGTTCTTCTGGATGGTGTATCAGAACACGGCAAGCTCATTTAATACTTTTAAGTCAGGAAAGCTTAAATCTCAATGAGTAACGTGTAAGAAGGAACTGCAGAAGCTGGTTTAAACTGAAGATAGACACAAAAAGCCGGAGTCACTCAGCGGGACAGGCAGCATCTCTGGAGAGAAGGAATGGGTGACTTTTCGGGTTGAGACCCTTCTTCAGACTGGTTAGGGATAAGGGAAACGAGAAATGCTGCCTGTCCCGCTGAGTTACTCCAGCTTTTTGTGTTTAATCTCAATAAATTTGTTTAAAATGCATTGACTCCATTGTTGAATATTATTTTCACTTTTTTTGCAGTTACACACCACTGGAAGATTTTAATGTTTTAATCCAATTTCAGATGTAATGATTATCAACATTTGCATTCTTCCTGTACATATGGAACACCATCCACTGACTAACTCAGAATCGAGAACTTGCTTCTGTTTCTGCAACATTTCTTACACTCATTGTTACATTATCACTCATTTTTACACTAGGGTGGCACGGTGGCCCAGCAGTAGAGTTGCTGCCTTACAGCACTTGCAGTGCCGGTGATCCAGATTCGATCGAAACTTCGGGTGCTGTCTGTACGGAGTTTGTACGTTCTGTCCGTTCTCCCCATGACTGCATGGGTTTTCTCCGAGATCTTTGGTTTCCTCTCACACTCCAGGACGTACACGTTCATAGGTTAATTGGCCTGGTATAAGTGTAAATTGTTCCTAGTGTGCGTAGGATAGTGCGGTTGTTGCGGGCTCAGTGAGCCGAAGGGCCTGTTTCCACGCTGTATCTCTAAATTAGCTTAAATCAGGAGAGGAGGTAGATTTAGAGTTGTTAGTACAAGAATTAAAGAGAGAAGAGGAAAAAACTGAAATAGAACTCATCTCATGGGTGGTAATAGTTTGAAATTTACTGTCTGTAGGTGTGATGGAGGCATACACTCTCATTGCATTTGAACGTCTACTTGAAAAGCTGTAACTTGCAGGGCCGTAGATCCAGTAACTCAAAGGTGGGATTATACTGGGGTAGTTCTTTTCTGGCCAGCAAGCATATTTTGGGTTGAATGGCCTTCCTCTGTGGTATAAACTTTGTATGATCGTATGATAAATAAAACAAATATACCAAGGTGATAAAATATGTAATATTAATCAACTGCAGATGGTGCTTTATAACAAAAATAAACACAAAATGCTGGAGTAACTCAGCAGGTCAGGCAGCATCTCTATGGAAAATGGATAGGTAACATTTCAGGTCAGGACCGTTCTTCAGACTCAAAGGATCTGAAACAGGGTCCTGTCCCGAAACGTCACCTTGTAGTGAGTCCAGACGAGTGGTATTATCCAAATACTTTATTGGTATAAAACCCATAACAAACGCAACAGACTTCTTTCTGGACGAACACTAACTTCACTCACTAATCTAATCTCTAATCTAACGTTTGGCGCCAAGCATTTAAATACCCCGCGCTTCCTCACCCCGTGACCGTAACCCAATCCGAGGGTTCTATTACCTGGCCAATCCCTATGTCCCTACATGACCCCCCCCAGAACCCTCGAAACCATACCTCACGGGCGGCCGAACCTCCCGCCCAGAACGTGTACGGATGGGGGAAACCGATACCCCCAGCGTGGCAGGAGGCGGGGTGGAAGCCGCCGCTGGAGGCGATGGGGGGTCCACTGGAGCGGGGGGTGCCGGTGACGGGGGGCACTTGATGAACAACGGCAGCCCGGGACCAACCATAGGCGGCGGAGGCCCAAGAGGTGGTAAACTGGGCGCCGCTGACGGGACCAGTCGAGCAGCCACAGGCCGGCCCCGGCGCAGCGGCTGAGCCACCGACACGGGGAGGTCCTGGTCTAAATGGGCCGGCTTGAGACGGGACACTGAAACCAGCTCCTGACGATTTCCTACCTGCAAGGTGAAGGTTACAGTCCCTCTTTTGAGCACCTGGAACGGGCCCTGGTAAACCGGCTGGAGAGGGGGGCGGTGGCAATCTTTCCGAAGAAACACGAAATCACAGCTCCGCAATTCCGAAGGAACGTGAACTGCTGTGCTTCCGTGACTAGAGGTGGGGACTGGAGCCAGAGAACCCACCCGTTCCCGGAGGGAGCCCAAGACTGACGTGACGGATGGCGGCAAGGCGGGAGTGGAAAGGAGAATGTCGCCCGGCACCCGCAGGGGCGAACCGTAGACGAACTCGGCCGAAGATGTGCCCAGCTCAGCCCGCGGGGCCGTACGGATGCCGAGGATGACCCAAGGCAGCTGGTCAGCACAATCGTAGCCAGTCAGGCGAGCACAGAGGGACGCCTTCAGCTGCCGATGGAAACGCTCAACCATCCCGTTGGCTTGGGGATGATAGGCGGTGGTCTGCTGTAATCGAGCACCATACAGCTGCGCCAGCGCGGCCCAGAGAGACGAGGTGAACTGGGCTCCCCGATATGTAGTGATGATAGCCGGGACCCCGAAACGAGCCACCCAATGCAACGCCAAGGCCCGTGCACAGGAGGCTGCCGAGGTGTCTGACAACGGGAGCGCCTCCGGCCAACGAGTGAACCGATCAACCACCGTCAGTAGATGAGTGTAACCCCTAGAATAGGGCAATGGACCCACCAAATCCACATGGATGTGGAAAAAACGGGCGGGGGGAACCTCGAATCTCTGGTATGGGGGCTGGACATGACGATGGACTTTGGAGGTCTGGCACGGAATGCAGGCGCGTGCCCAGGCTGCCACCTGCTTTCGCAGGCCATGCCAGACAAACCGGTCAGCCACCATGGCTGAAGTCGCCCTGATGGACGGATGTGCCAGGTCATGAATGGCCTCAAAAACCTTGCGCCGCAGAGCGGCAGGCACCACCAGGCGAAGGCGTGGGAGAGTAACGTCGCACCACAACTTGATACCTGTGGGGCCACACGCCACCTGCTCTAAACGCAGTCCCGAGGTTGTGGAGGCGTACACCGCGGCAGTTCCTTCCAGGCGCTGAGCCTCCGCTAGCTCCTGGAAATCCACATGTTTACCACCCACGGCTACGGAGGGAATGGCCGGCCGGGACAGGGCATCAGCAACGGCATTCAGCCTACCTGCAATATGACGGACATCGGTCGTAAACTCCGAAATGAGGGTTAGGTGCCGCTGCTGGCGAGCCGACCACGGATCAGAAACCTTAGCAAAAGCGAATGTCAAAGGTTTGTGATCCGTGTAGGCCACGAAAGAACGGCCTTCTAAAAAATAACGGAAGCGGCGGACTGCTAAATAAAGGGCCAGGAGCTCTCTATCGAACGCACTGTACTTGAGCTCCGCTCGAGAGAGCTGCCTGCTGAAAAACGCTAGAGGCTGCCAATTACCATCGACCTGCTGCTCCAAAACCCCACCCACCGCCACGTCTGAGGCGTCCACCGTCAGAGCTGTGGGGGCGGAGGAGCGCGGGTGCACCAGCATGGTGGCGTTGGCGAGAGCCTGTTTGACCGCAACAAAAGCCGTCTCCGCAGCTACGGACCATACCAACTCCGCGGGGTTACCTGCGAGACATTGAAAAAGGGGGCGCATAACCCGAGCTGCTGCAGGCACGAACCGATGATAGAAATTGACCATGCCCACGAACTCCTGCAAGCCCTTGATGGTAGTCGGGCGGGGGAAAGAGCGGACCGCGTCCACCTTAGCTGGTAAAGGAGTGGCACCAGCCGGAGTAACCCGGTGACCCAAAAAATCCACCGCGGACAGGCCGAATTGGCACTTGTCCGGATGGAGAATCAGGCCATGGTCTTGCAGCCTCTGGAACACCGTGCGGAGGTGGACCAAGTGCTCCTGGACCGAACGGCTGGCAATCAAAATATCGTCTAGATAAATAAAGACAAACGGCAACCCTCGACCCACCCGGTCCATCAAACGCTGGAATGCCTGAGCTGCATTTTTAAGGCCGAAAGGCATACGCAACCACTCAAACAGTCCGAACGGGGTGATGGTCGCTGTTTTCGGAATGTCCGGCGGGTGGACCGGGATCTGATGGTATCCCCGCACCAAATCAATTTTTGAAAATATTGTCGCCCCCTCCAGGCTAGCTGAAAAGTCCTGAATGTGTGGAATCGGATAGCGGTCCGGCCGTGTTGCCGCGTTGAGTCGACGGAAGTCACCACATGGTCTCCACCCCCCAGATGCTTTGGAAACCATGTGCAAGGGGGAGGCCCACGGACTACTCGAAGGCCGAATAATTCCCAACCTCTCCAAGTTTAGGAACTCCTCTCGCGCCCTGGCCAGCTTGTCGGGTGGGAGGCGCCGTGCCCGGGCAAAAACCGGCGGCCCTTCGGTTGGAATGAAATGGACGACCCCGTGCTTCTCCGAAGGTGAATCAAAACGCTGGACGAGGAGCTGCGGGAAGTCGGCCAGGACCGCATCGAACTGACCGGGAGCCGTGGTAATGGACTGGATAACTAGGCTGGGTGGGGCGGCGCTTGTAGAAGCCTCTGGCCCAGTACCCCGAGGCCGTACATCAGCCGAGGGTTGTAGGCCCCTCCCTCGGACGTCTGCGACCAAGGAAAACGCCCATAGGAAATCTGCCCCCAATATGGCCTGGCCCACATCCGCAACGATGAATTCCCAACGGTAAGTCCTGGACTCGAAGGACAGGGACATGGTCCTTTTACCGTATGTACGGATGGTGCTACCATTCACTGCAATTAGGGGCGGGCCCTTTTCCACCACTCGAACTTCACAGTCATAGGGGGGCACAATACTTACGACCGCTCCCGTATCCACTAGGAAAACGATCCCGGTACTCTGATCCGTAGCGTAGAGGCGGTGGTTACGGCCAACCGAGACTGCCTCTACAGTCGATCGGCCCAGGCGTTTCCCGGAAACGAACACGGGGATCTACAGCTTCGTGCCTCGCTGCCCCACCGCCGATGGAAAGAGCACCAGCCACGCCTATCCGGCTCTGTTGGTCGAGCCCGCTGCCAATGAACAGGCGCCGCCGCCCTCTCTTGGCGGGCCGGCTGCGCAATAGCGGCCGATGCGTCGCTCTCCCGGCCGCACCCCCGACTGCCGCTGGGCCTCGAGACCCGGTTAACGGAGCCGTCTCGGGCGTTGCGTTCCCTCACGAGCGTGTCGGCCTTCTCGACGAACGCTACCGGATCTTCAAAAGGGACGTCTGCCAACACCAACCTGACGTCCCCAGGTAGCTTCTCCCGAAAGGCCGCTTCGAATATCACGCACGGCTGATGGTTGCCCGCCAAAGCCAGCATCTCGGACATCAGCTCCGACGGCAGCCGCTGCCCCAGGTCTGGCAAATGGAGGAGCTTCAGAGCCCGCTGGCTCTGGGCCCAGCCGAAGGTCCGCAGCAGGAGCTTCTTGAGCCCCACGTACTGGTCCGTTTGGGGTGCACTGGTCAGGTATCGGCTGACCCGCACAGCTACCTCCGCCTGCAGACAGCTCACCAGGTGGTGGTACTTCTCCTGGTCTTCCTCCACCTTTTTAAGATGGAACTGTGATTCTGCCTGCACAAACCACAGGTGCGGCTGATGGGCCCAGAACGGCGGTAGATGGATTTCGCCCGCGCTCGCTCCCGCCTGTGACATGCTGCTGCTTTCTTCCTACGTTCGAGGTCACCAATGTAGTGAGTCCAGACGAGTGGTATTATCCAAATACTTTATTGGTATAAAACCCATAACAAACGCAACAGACTTCTTTCTGGACGAACACTAACTTCACTCACTAATCTAATCTCTAATCTAACGTTTGGCGCCAAGCATTTAAATACCCCGCGCTTCCTCACCCCGTGACCGTAACCCAATCCGAGGGTTCTATTACCTGGCCAATCCCTATGTTCCTACAACCTATCCATTTTCACCAGAGATGCTGCCTGACCCACTGAGTTACTCCAGAATTTTATGTCTATTTTTGCAATATAATACTTCTTCTTCCATAAAGAGGACATTAATTTTGTACATGTTTAATCTGAAGATTTAAGTTTAGATTTATTATTGTCACATGTACTGAGGTGCAGTAAAAAGCTTTGTCTTGCTTGCTATAAATAAATACAATCAAGTCAAACTCAAGCAGAGCAGATCGAGCAAAGGGGAAGATACAGGGTGCAGAATACAGTACTCAGCATTATAGTGCATCAGTTCCATAGACAAAATCCAATGTCCACAATGGGGTAGAGGTTAATTGGGCACTCCCCTAGCTTACGGAAGGAGCATTTAGAAGCCTGATAACAGAGGGGAAGAAGCTGTTCCCGAGTCTGGTGGTGCGTGCTTTCAAGCTTCTGTACTTGCTGTTCAATGGGAGCAGAGAGAAGGAATGACCAGGGTGGGTCAAGACTTTGGAAAAATTCCAGGATGAGGTTAGTTTAACTGTGACCTGGTCTTTGGGTGCAGAGTCAGCACAGGGCCAATGAAATTTGATGTTAGACCTCATCTGCACACTGAGTATGAGCTTTAACCTCTAGGCAGCTCACTCAAAAGGTGAAAGCAATATTGGATTGTCAGAGAGGCGATGGACAATACTGGAATGTCAGGAGAGACCCGGTAAAGTATATAAAATGAAGAAAGTCAGAGATAGGATAGACTGTCAAAACCTTTTTTTTTCAAGGTGGAAATGTTAAGGTCTAGAGGGCATTGTTTTTAGGTGAGAAGGGCAAAGTTTAAAGGAGATATGCAGGACAAGTTTTTTTTAACAGAGTGGTGGAACATGGTACCGGTGATGGTAGTGGGTGCAGGTATGATAGTGGCAGTTAAGAGGCTCAAGGATATCCAGAGAATGGAGGGATATGTATCCCAAGCAGGCAAAGGAGGTTAATTTAACTTGACATCATGTTCAGCACAGACATTGTGGTCCGAATGGCCAGTTCCTGTGCTGTGCTGTTCTAAGGGTGATAAATCTCAAATCTTCATATATAAAAGACCTAATTTCTGATTCAGATGTTTGCTCAGGATGCCTTAACAAGGGATGAAGTAAGCAGTCTATTCCAGGGCTGGAGCAGTTGCAATTGTTGAATAGATTTGATTTGTTTCAGTTTATACTTGGGGGGATTTTGCTGTATTTTCTGTTGTTTTACTGTTTCATCACTTGTTTCACTGTCCATTTCTTCTTGATACTCTAACAGTCTGAGCAGCTGAGTCTGAGTCACTACCTGGGACTACTCCAAATGTTGACACACTCCATATGTGTGCCTAGCATTGTATACTTCTACACAATCAAAAGGGTTTCAATTACTGGGTCAGGTTGATCTGGAGCAGAAATAATACTGCTCTGAAATTATGGACCGCCACAATAACCACAATGATCATGGAAGTTCTTTTATCGTGGGAATCTTTGGATCTTAACAGTTTTCGGCTAAACCTTACAGCAGAATGTTTAAAAACTGAAAAATGCCATTATGTTCAGCCCTATGAAACCTATAAGTCCCACCCACCCAATTGCCTCCATTTGACTACAGCTCTGCTGAACACTTCGATGGCCTTTCCTTACATTTTTGACACTACAGGAGGTTATTTGGCTCATTATATCAGTGTTGGACAAAAAAGAACCACCGAGTCTAATCCCACATTACAGCACTGGGTTTTGCAGCCTTGCTGTTGTTTGCATGAAAGGAAAATCCTCCTTAATTACTTTATCATTTTTAATTTGTGCCTTTGGATACATCACCTCAGTGAAATACATTATTTGTTAATTCCCATTAAAATCTTAAGAGTCTTGACCAGCTAAAATGTATGCACCAGTCTTCAAATATCACTTTACACCTACTGACAAAGGCAAACTTATAATATTTCACCATATTTTTCACAAGTTATACAATTGTTCACAGACAGTTGAGACACTGCAATATCACTCATTTGCACACACACAGAGTAATATCAATCAAGTTCATCCTGCAGGAGACAGGCACAAAGTGCGAGAGTAATTCAGCCGGTCAGGTAGCATATCTGTAGAAAAATGATAGGAAACTGACCATATCAGTTCAACATTAGTTTCATAACCTATACAACATTAGGGGCAGCACAGTAGCGCAATGGTAGAGTTGCTGCCTTACGAGTGCTGTCTGTATAGAGTTTGTATGTTCTCCACGTGACCTGCATGGGTTTACTCCGGGTGCTCTGCTGTCCTCCAACACTCCAAAGACGTACAGGTTTGTACATTAATTGATTTTAGAAAAATTGTAAATTGTCCCTAGCGTGTGTAGCATAGTGTAAATGTGTTGGGATCGATGGTCGTTGCGGACTCGAAAAGTGCCTGTTTACGTGCTCTTTCTCTAGACTAAACTAAACATTACTTTCTTCTGCAGTCAATGGGTACAAATATGGGTGCAAATAGTATATAAATATATAGACAAGCTCTCTAAAGCTGCAATACAGTGGTGGTTAGTAAATCTGTTACAGTGATGGTGGGCCACGTGCTCCCGCTCCACCAATGGTGGCCGCCCGGGCTGGGAGGCAGGTTGCTATGCAACCTCCGTTAGGCAGCACCCGGGCCTGCGGACCTACACAGTCCAGAGCTAAAATGTCGGAAACATGGTGTGTCGGGACCTAAACTATCGGGGCCTACAGTGTTCGGGTGTAAACCTCCTCTGGACCCTCTCCAGAGCCAGCACATCCTTCCTCGGGTATGGTGGCCAAAATTGCTCACACTATTCTACGACTTTATTCCTACTACCAAAATGCATGACTCCACACTTTGCTACACTATATTCCATCTGCCACTTCTATGCCCACTCTCCCAACCTATCCAAGTCCTTCTGCAGAGTCCCTGCTTTCTCTACACAATACAATACAATATATCTTTATTGTCATTGTACCCAGGGGTACAACGAGATTGGGAATGCGCCTCCCATACGATGCAATAATTTAAGTAATTTAGACAGTAGCAACCCAACGAAACGAAACAGTTGTAACAGTTTTGGACAGGGTAAAGTGCAAGTTGATCTATGCATTGTGGCCATCCGGCTCAGCAGGACCGGTTCATAGCAGCTATGGCCCTGGGGATGAAGCTGTTCCTGAGTCTGGAGGTGCGGGCGTAGAAGGCCTTGTATCGTCTGCCCGATGGAAGGAGTTCGAACAGACTGTTGCAGGGGTGTGAAGAGTCTTTGTGGATGCTGGTGGCTTTTTTGAGGCATCGTGTGTTGTAGATGCCCTCTAAGTCTGGTAGCTGTGTTCCGATGGCCCTCTGAGCTCTATGGACTACCCGCTGTAGAGCTTTCCTTTCTGCCTCCGTGCAGCTGAGGTACCACACAGGGATGCCATGCGTTAGGATGCTCTCGATGGTGCAGCGGTAGGTCGTCAGCAGCTGTTGGGGTAGACCAGACTTTTTCAGTGTTCTTAAGTAGAACAGTCTTTGTTGTGCCTTCTTGACCAGCGCAGCAGTGTTATTGGACCATGTTAGGTCCTCCGAAATGTGAGTGCCCAGAAACTTGAAGCTGGACACTCTCTCCACACTGTCCCCATTGATAGAGATCGGGGCATATTCCCCGTTATGTGACCTACGGAAGTTGATGATCAGCTCCTTGGTCTTGGTGGTATTTAGGGACAGGTTGTTATCCGAGCACCAGTCCGCCAGGTTCTGCACCTCCGCTCTATAGTTTGTTTCATCCCCGTTGGTGATCAGCCCGATCACCGTTGTGTCATCTGCAAACTTGACAATGGTGTTGGTGTCGAATGCAGGAACACAGTCGTGTGTGAAGAGGGAGTAGAGCATGGGGCTCAGAACACAGCCCTGTGGTGTGCCGGTACTCAGGGTGATAGTGGAGGACAGGTGCGGGCCCATTCTCACTGCCTGCGGTCGTTCCAGCAGGAAGTCCAGGATCCAGTCACATAATGACGAGCTGAGGCCTAGCTGGTGGAGTTTGGTGATGAGCTTGGTGGGGATGACCGTGTTGAAGGCGGAGCTATAGTCTATGAATAGCATCCTCACGTACGTGCCCTGTCTCTCTAGGTGAGTCAGGACAGTGTGAAGAGCCAGAGAGATGGCGTCCTCTGTGGATCTATTTGCCCTGTATGCAAATTGATGTGGGTCCAGTGAGTCAGGGATGCTGGATTTGATGTGTGAGAGGACCAGCCTCTCAAAGCACTTCATGACTATCAGCGTTAGGGCAACCGGGCGGTAGTCGTTCAGGTTGGAGATCTTTGCTTTTTTCGGCACCGGAACTATGATAGCCGACTTCAGGCACTTGGGGACCGTAGCCAGAGATAATGACAGGTTAAAGATCCTGGTGAATACCTCAGCCAGCTGTTCAGCACAGTCCTTCAGTACCCTTCCTTGAACTCCATCCGGTCCTGCAGCCTTGCGTGGGTTGACCCTTTGCAGAGCGCGTTGTACCTCCTGTGTGCTCAGTTGCAAGACCTGTCCCACCGCCTCGGCTGGGGTTCTTTCACTCAAGGTGGTTTTGCCAGTTTCAAAGTGGGCAAAGAAGGTGTGAAGCTCGTTGGTCAGTGCCATATCGCTGTGGAGGCAGGCAGGGCTGCTCTTGTAGCCAGTGATGTCCCTGACACCCTGCCACATGCTTCTGGTGTCCGTGGTGTTGAAGTGGTCTTCCACCCGTTGCCTATGGGTGTCTTTGGCCCTTTTAATACCTTTGTTCAGGTGTGATCTGGCAACACTGTATGCTGAAGTGTCACCAGATTTAAAGGCAATGTTGCACTACCTGCACTTCCACCTAATCAGACAATCAGAACCTTTTTCCCCAGGGTAGAAATGTCAAAGACTAGAGGGCACAGCTTTAATGTGAGAGGGGCAAAATGTAAAGACGAGTGGCATTTAAGGTGCATTTAGATAGGCACATATGTACAGGGATATGGATCACGTGCAGGCACAGGAGATTAGTTTAACTTGGTATCATATTCAGCAAGGACATTGTGGGCCGAGGGGCTGTACTGCATTGTTCTATTGTTCTGTGTTCACAATCCACTGATTTAATGGCGTTTGCTACTCTCTGAAGCACAGCTGATGCACACATGTCTATTTAACTAAGAAATCACATATATCTTCATTCTCACACACAGCCTTGGGCATCTCTACACTATTTTAATCTCTGCTTTTATAGATAGAACTAGCCTCAGGTAGCAGTATGTAAAACAGACTGCCAAAAATGATTTTTTTAATTGCAGTTGGCCTATACCATGTTGTGCTGACTTTATGGGCTGTGACGATGCTTCACTTCCCATCATTTGCCATTTGCCCCTTGATAAGGCTAACATCAGAAATAAAATGTTAGTGTGACAACAGCTTCCAGATGCATGGGTGCCTTTGCTTGATAAAATACAAATCACTTTTACAAAACATAATCAGAAAATAAAATAACTTCTGTAACTATATAAATAATACTCACTATTCATTGGAAAATTCAATCTTAATTTCACTACCAGCACAATAGAAAATGCTTTGTTATGGGATAAAATTTCAAAAGCTCCACCATTTCTGTGGAAAACTAACTTTACAGCCAGACCATAAATTGAAACTGTTTTTATAAATTTACAATTTCTTTAACCTATGGATTGAGGTTAAAGAAATATCACTAATAAGGCTATTGAGAAGCAGCTGTGGCTGTTCATCATTATTTTACAACAGGAAAGAGGCAGTCATGGTATACAAGTTGTTCGGCAATAGCCCAAGCTCATCCATCTCTTTTAATGAAAACACAGGGTGCACTTATCAACCATATTTGCAAGCAACATTTTATCTAGTAGATTTAATAGTGCAAGAGTCAAGAACAGTTTATAAGACCCACATTAACATGAAGACCTTGGATAAAAGATTTAACATGTCACCCGTCAAGGATGGGATGATTAAATGGTTGAACACAGGAGCTGCTGACAGAACTAAAACTGCATCAAATTTGCAGGCATAATTTGTAACCATGAAACCCAAACCAGTGGAGCCTGCTCACAAAACAAGTTTTATTGCCGGGCTTTGTTTCAAAAATCAAAATGTCACAACGAATAATGGAAAATTGTAGATTTGTTTTGTCTTGTTGGATAAGTTGGCTGAATACTCTTTGTTTAGATGATAAATATCAATGATGTCAATGGGACTAGAAAATTTTCCAAGCTTGACAGCTTGAAAGCAAGCAAGTCTTCAGATTACCAACCATTCCCCTTGCTCATATTTTCTCCGTTTTTTGACATGGTCACTGCTCCATTAAGTATCCGCGCCAAGGTCCAGTTGATGTCATCTGTGTTTCATGATTAAAGAAAATTTCTTAATAGCTGCAGAAACAGGAATTAAAACAAACAGGGCGCTGACATTAAAGAAAAACAATTTAAGAATTGTGGTGAAAGAACGATGGGGTTGCTGTGTTAAAATGTCACTAGCTGGACCATTTGGATTATTTAATGTGCTGCCAAAATTAGATGCTTTGAGGCTGCCAAGCAATTCCCACTCTCTGCTAAGCCTCTTCTCTTTATGCAAGTAGAATGTTAAATGCACATGTGCAGACGTAGATCAACATACACGTGACAATAAACTAAACTGGACAGCTGAGAAACTTGCAAAGATGTTCGAGAGAACATTAAGTTACCGTGTAGAAGCAAAGAACTGCAGATGCTGGTTAGGTTATCATGCTCTTCTAAAATATCTAGCATTGAAAGTCAAAACAAAGAACAGTCAGGGGGTGCAAGCCAATCCAATTTTGAGCATCAGATCAACAGGAAAAAATCTTAGGTGATGGGCAGGTCCTTTCATCATTGGGAGGGAATACTCTCGTCCGACTGCGAGTCTTCAGCCAAGACATTAATGTCATCCATGTACGAGCTGCTGCCTGGGACCATCAGCATTCTTATACCCATATCCTTCTTGATGGATTTGAAACAAGGCAAAAGACTAGGCAGTCTTGCCTCATTCCACCATTAATTGGGAATCTTCTTGTATCCCACCCAGTAATTAGGCCTGCACCTCTTATATAGTCATAGAGTCATAGAGTGATACAGCGTGGAAACAGGTCCTTCAGCCCAACTTACCCACACCGGCCAACATGTCCCAGCTACACTAGTCCCATCTGCCCAGGTTGGTCCCGTTTCCCTTCCACATACCTGTCTGTTTCTTAAATATTGGGATAGTCCCTGCCTCAACTGGCAGCTTGTTCAATACCCCCACCACCCTTTGTGTGAAAAAGGTACCCCCCAGATTTCTATTAAACCTTTTCCCCTTCACCTTAAACCTATGTCTGCTTGTCCTTGATTCGCCTATTCTGGGCAAGAGACTGTGTATCTTACCCGAGCTATTCCTCTCATAATATACATATCATAGACATATATAGCATGGAAATAGGCCCTTCTGCCCAATTCATCCATGCCTTAGATACTCAACGGGTTAATCTCACTTGCCTATGCCTGGCACATATAACCTTTAACCTTTCCTTTCCATGTATCAGTCTTTCAAATTTCATAATCGACCACTTCCTTTGGCAGTTCAATTCATTTATGCACCACTGTTTGTGTGAAAACGTTGTCTCTCAGGACCTTTTTAAAACTTTCCTCTCTCAGTTTAAATTTATGTTCTGTAATTTTAGACTTCTCTATCTTGGGAAAAAGACTGTGGCTATTCACCTCAACTATTTCCCTTATGGTTTTATATATCTCTATCTGATCACACCTCGGTCACGTACTCTCGCCAGCGAAAAAAGACCCAGCCTCTACTTCTAGTTGAAACCCTCCACACCAAGTAACATCTCATAAATCCTTTTGGTACCTTTCCCTATTTGGGCAGGAAACATGTAATTGGATACCATTATATAGGGCAATTGTATTTAATTGCGGATTCCCTCCCCAAATTTGTAAAGCCCATTCATAAGGTACAAATGCAATATCCTGTCAAAAGTTTTCTCCAAGCTATCGAAGCAAGTGTCCACCCAGCTGTCCTGCACACAGACAATCATATCCTTACACAGCTCAAAGCTAGTAGAATTCCTCCTGCCACCCAGAACAGAGCTTGAATCCAGGGGAACCACCAGGCCAGAACAAACTTGACTCAATTGGCAATTGACACTTCTACTGATGCTGAGCGTAGGATCATAATTCCCTTCTACGTGGTTTCTCACATGCTGCCTACTGGGCGCATAGCATTTCTCACCTCCAGCAAGTATGTCCTGATAAAGTCCTACAGAGTCAAACACTACTTGACTGGTAATCCATCCTAGGACTAGAGGTCATAGCAGAATTAAAGGATGTTTCTTTAGGAAGATGAGGAGGAATTTCTTTAGTCATAGGGTGGTGAATCTGTGGAATTCTTTGCCACAGAAGGCTGTAGAGGCCAAGTCAATGGATATTTTAAAGACAGAGATAGATAGATTCTTGATTAGAATGTGTGTCAGGGGTTTATAGAGAGAAGGCTGGGGAATGGGGTTAGGAGGGAGAGATAGATCAGCCATGATTGAATGGTGGAGTAGACTTGATAGGCCAAATGGCCTAATTCTGCTCCTATCACTTATTCTCCTACTGCTTCACTTATTCGCCACAGTTTAAGAATAAGGGGTAGGCCATTTAGAACTGAGATGAGGAAAAACTTTTTCAGTCAGAGAGCTGTGAATCTGTGGAATTCTCTGCCTCAGAAGGCAGTGGAGGCCAATTCTCTGAATGCATTCAAGAGAGAGCTAGATAGAGCTCTTAAGGATAGCGGAGTCAGGGGGTATGGGGAGAAGGCAGGAACGGGGTACTGATTGAGAATGATCAGCCATGATCACATTGAATGGCGGTGCTGGCTCGAAGGGCCGAATGGCCTCTTCCTGCACCTATTGTCTATTGACCTTATGACTAGCCCTTCCTAGAGTCTTACTTGCTTTGCAAAAACAGATCAATCTTGTCAGCTCCCTGGAGTGAGACAAAAACTTGCAACATCTGACTGAGATGAGGCTCCAACTGTCTCAGCATCTTTCTCAAAACTGAGAAGTGTTGTAGGATAGCCAGTAAATCAAACGGGGAACTTTATTAATAGAAGAACCTAACATTTAGAGAGCAAGGACAGTATTTTGACAATGTACATTTACTACAGAGGAGCTGCTACACTAATCATCATTGTCACAAAGAAAGAACAGTTTGTCACAAGGTACAATCTTTATAGTGATGCATAACTAATATGATGAATGCTGTACCTGTGACATTTTCCAACTGATCTTCCATCCATTTGGAGTGGTGTTGATATTCCTCGCTATCATTCCTGTTTTCCTTAGCGGAAACTAGACATTTGCTATATATATAGACACAAAATGCTGGATTAACTCAGCGGAACAGGCAGCATCCCTGGATAGATGGAATGGGTGGGGTCTCAGGTCGAGAACCTTCTTCAGACTGAGAGTCAGGGGAGGAGGAGAAATGGAGATATGGAAGGGTAAGGTGTGCAAACGAGAGATCAAAGGGGACGGAGATCAAGGAAAATGTAAAATGGACCATTGTTAGCTGAGGGGAAGGTGACAAACATAGACATAGAAAATAGGTGCAGGAGGAGGCCATTTGGCCCTTCGAGCCAGCACCACCATTCATTGTGATCATGGCTGATCGTCTACAATCAGTAACCTGTGCCTGCCTTCTCCCCATATCACCTTGATTCCACTAGCCCCAAGAACTCTATCTAACTCTCTTTTAATTTCATCCAGTGAATTGGCCTCCACTGCCTTCTGTGGCAGAGAATTCCACAAATTCACAACTCTCTGGGTGAAAATGTTTCTTCTCAACTCAGTTTTAAATGAGGTGGTGTCACTGTGACATTATACATTGTATTGTTTACATTTAAAGGAAGAAATCACCAACATTCGTCAATGCAGGAAAGCTTTTGAGTAACTACCTTCGAGAGTTCTTTCCCCCCTTGTAGTTAAATAGCCTTTATTGAACGTTTTAAACAAATTAATTGTCTTCATTCCTCATCTCCTGAAATAAATGAAAATTAAAAAAATAAAAGGTAAACACAGGAGAACCTTTGAGAAAGAGGAAACAACAGCTGAGTTTCTGAACATTGTAATCCACACCATACTGAGTAATCATTCAGACATTTCAGAACTTTCCAAATTAGAGAGCAATTTTAAAAAGTACTCTTATTTGAAATAAACTCAATGGAAAATAGAAGACAGGAATGCTGTGGCAGTTTAGTAGGGGGAACAGTTAGCTCAGGGGTGTCATTTGTCCATACTTCACTGATTGTATTAGCTGATGATTAAGGATTTTTCTCTCGTGCCTTTGTTTGCGAATCCTTTGCAATAAGCAGGTTTATTCAAAGCATGTACTTAAGACTTGGTTGCTTTACAAATAAAGAATAGCTGAATAGCTAATTGGAAATTGAACAGCGGTAATGGTTGTGAACCAGCCACCCTGGTTGCAATGCCTGCCCCTTCCCAGGCATGCAAACAATGCAAGTGAAAATCAATCCATCAATGGATCAATGGAGTGCATGACCGGAACACAGATGGATGGAATAGTTTGTCGAAAAATCTGCTTCACAGATGAGCTTTCCATATTATTGTAAACAATGCATGAGGGAAACATGCCCTCTGTGGCTGAGGAGGTCCGGGGCAAAATAAAGGGTGCAGCAGATATTGCAGGCAATGAGTGAGATGTCAAAGTGATATAAGCAAATGGCTATAGGATAGGTGTGTTAAGAGGAAGAGGCACCATGATAACCAATTATTCCTCATTTCTATAAGTGATTGTAAATGTGTAGGTTACACCAAAAATAGACACAAAATGCTGGAGTAACTCAGCAAGACAGGCAGCATCTCTGCATTGATGGATTGGGTGACATTTCAGGTCGAGACCCTTCTTCAGACTGAGAGTCAGGGGAGAGGGGGACACAGTTATAAGTTATTGATTATCAGTTGCTGTATGTGGGTTAAAGTGCCAATGACCTTACATGACAGATAATGCGAGTCATGCAGTCTTTCAAGGGTGATAAACAGTAATATATACAACAGTTACAAGAATTGGAAAGAATTGAGCTAGATGTTTCATATTCCTAAGCGATTCCTAAATGACTCTCATCTTCCTAAGCAGACTAATCAAAGGCTTTCTGAAAATCTAAGTAAGCAACATCTACTGACTCTCTTTTGTCTGACCTGCTATTTACTGCTTCAAAGAATTCCAGCAAATTTGTCCCCTTCACAAAACCATGTTGACTTCGGCCTATTTTATCGTGAACTTCTAAGTACTCCGTAACCTCATCCTTTATAATGGACTCTAAAATCTTACCAACCACCAAAGTCAGATTAACCGGCCTATAGTCCCCAATATTCTGTCTTGCTCCCTTTTTGTGCAGTGGGGTAATATTGGCAATTTTCCAATCATCTGGCACCACTCCTGACTCTATTGATTCCTGAAGTATCACTATCAATGCCTCCACAATCTCTAAAGCCACCTCTTTCAGAACCTGGCATGCTGACCTTCATCAGTCAGGAAGTCAGAAGGTGGAATGTTATGTTCCAGTTGTGCAAGACATTGGTGAGGCTGCACCTGGAATAGTGTTCAGTTTTGGTCACCCTGCTGTGGCAAAGATGCCATGAAGATGAAAAGGGTGCAGAGAAAATATACAAGGATGTTGCCAGGACTCGATGGGCTGAGCTATAGGAAGAGATAGGGCAGGCTAGGGCGTTAATCTTTGGCGCAGGAGGCTGAAGGGTGATCTTATCGAGGTGTATAAGATCATGAGGGGAATAGATAGGGTGAATGCACAGAGTCATTTACCCAGAGTGGGGGAATCAAGAACCAGGTCATAGGTTTAAGTTGAGAGGGGAAAGTTTTAATAGGAACTCGAGGGGCAACGTTTTAACATAGACGGTAGTGGGTATATGGAACAGACTGCCAGAGTTGAGGCAGCTACAATAACAGCATTTAAAAGACATTTGGACAGGTACACGTATAGGAAAGGTTTAAGAGGAACATGGGGCAAACGGGATTAGCTTAGATTGGCAATCTTGGTTGGCATGGATGAGTTCAGCTGAACAGTCTGTTTCCATGCTGTATGACTCTATGACCCCACTAAGTTTCCTGCACCCTATTCTCTTGCCACCCATCCTACACGAGGGAAATTTACAAGAAACAATTAACCTACCAACCGACACATCTTTGAGATATGGAAGAAACTGGAGCACTGGGGGTAAACCTGCATGATCCTGGAAGAACACAATATTCACATAGAGAGCACTGGAGATTAGGATCAAATCCAGATCTGTAGTTCTGTAACACAGCAATAGTGTGCTGGGCCACTTTGCTCTACACGATGGCATGTTAATAGCACATTCCAAATATATCCCACTTCAGCTAGATGAAGATAAGTCATGTACTGCGTATCTCTGGAACTTTCTGGTCCATTTACTTCATTCCACTGCCTTCTTTACAGAGCCAATATCTCAATCTCCCCATTATTTTTAATAACCTACTCCATTTGCACATTAAGATTCCACTAAACTAGCTGCAATTTATGGCTGGAACTCAACAGCGCACATACCTTTCTAATGATGTAATAATTGTTAATGGAACGCCAGACAACTTTTACAGGCCAGCAAAGGGACAGCTTCCAATCTCACTCCTGCATCTGGTCAATTGCCATTAGAAGTGTTTAAAGTCTTACATTTCCTTTCTTATTTTCACCAAATGAAGTCTTTCTTTTCTCCTCCTTGGTTAGCAGGGATTTTCGGTGGGGAGGGGATTAAAGGAGGGCATTTCAAGGTTCAGAACATGCTGCAGTTGTTAAATTGAAGAATGTCTTAAATTGTATCAGTACATATCCTGTCACAGCTGTGTGCACTGCAGTTGAGCTGAAAATGTAGGTGTATAGGAATTTGAGAGAGGAGGGAAATGGGAGGTATACTTGGATGGTTGGTAGACTGGTTGTGTGACAGCTGTCATGGTCCAAGGGGGGAATGTATCAGAGGGTCACCAGTTGGAGAGAGTAGATGTTGGTTCAGGGAAGTGGCTGTTGATCGAGTGGAGCAGATTTGTGGTTATTGAAAAATGATGATGGAGAACCATATTGTAAAGTTTGAGGGCAGGTGAAGATAACTGCAGGGAGCAGATGATGATGGAGCAGAGTTGATAGTGGTTGTAGCGTGCAGATGGTGGTCTGCAAGTGATATTTTGTGGCCTGGATCCTGCAACAAAGCGTTTGCAGTTCCACGAGAAAGTACTGGTAAAATAAGGAATTCAACACATGCAGAACTCCTAAACTTCCTGGTAACTGTTCACAAAGGAATTCATGACTGAGTTCAGATATTCGTCTCTTTGTGGGATCAGAAATATAGTGAAGTTACAGCAGTCTAGTTTAGTTTAGAGATATGGTGCGGAAACAGGCCCTTCGGCCCACCGCACACTAATACCATCCTTTTACAATTATACCAAGCTAATTAGCCTACAAGCCTGTACATCTTTGGAGTGTGGGAGGAAACTGGAGAAAACCCATGCAGGTCACAGTGAGAATATACAAAATCCATACAGACAGCACCCGTAGTCAGGATCAAATCCAGGTCTCGGGCACAGTAAGGCAGCAGTTCCACCACTGCGTCACCGTGCCACATATTTTCCTCCAGTCCTCCATCTAAAACATAGCACAAAAAGTAAGGAAATTTGTGTTTGGTAGATTATTTCTTTGTTGTAACAATGCTTCTTGGCAATAAATCTTATACCGTTGGAAAGCCTGTTTATTTCCCTTTTAAATGGTGCCACATTTGTAAGGAACATGCATTTGTGGGATGAGCAGCAGAGCTGAGCATATGGGTTGCGCCCATGAAAAATTTGCCAAATCTTCTCTGCCAATGCCAAACAGCTTATTCTGCTGTTGCTATTGACTCTTGTTTTGAGCTTCTGGTACCCCCAGGTGCTGACAATCAGGTGCCTGATTGGCACCTGATTGGCAGCATCTGTGAGCATGGGCCCTGCTACAGTGGTCAGTAGGTGTCTGCTCCAAGAATCGGCATGCCACGTTTGACTGATCTGGATAGGGCCCGTGCGATAGGGCAACTTCAAGCTGGTGTTCCGCAAAACCAAGTTGAGGCATTATTTGGAGTGAGCCCTAGTACCATCTCCAAAGTGAAGGCCAAGTTCCATATAACGGGGGATGTCAGAGACAGGCCACGAAGTGGGCGTCCCAAGAAGACAACACCCGAAGAAGACCGTTTTCTCACCCTGTCAGCACTTAGGAACCGTAGGCTGTCTTCTACAGATTTGCAGTCAAGGTTTGCAGGACGATATGGCCAACGGCTCTCTGCCTAGACAATGTGGAACAGACTGCACGCAGCCGATCTGCAGTCTCATAGGGCTGCCAGGAGGCCTGCCATGACTGCCCTCCACCGTCAGGCCCGTTTGCGCTGGTGTCGGCAACACGTGCACTGGAACCTGAACATGTGGAGGAATGTTATGTTCAGCGATGAGTCCAGATTCTGCCTACGGCAGTTGGATCATAGGGTCAAAGTGTGGAGAAGACGCGGAGAACGCTATGCTGATTGCTGCACCGATAGAGTAACATCTTTTGGTGGAGGCAGTGTGTGGGGCGGCATCTCCCTCACCGGAAAAACGAGGCTTGTCATCATTGGAGGCAATCTCAATGCAGAGAGATATCGAGATGAGATTCTGCAACCAGTGGCAATCCCATATCTCCACAGTCTGGGACCGAACTCTATCCTCCAAGATGACAATGCTCGCCCCCACAGAGCAGGGTTTCTCAGAGACTACCTCCAGAATTTGGGAGTGGAGAGGATGGAATGGCCTGCCAGCAGTCCTGACCTCAACCCCATTGAACACTTGTGGGATCAGCTTTGGCGTGCTGTTCGTGCCAGAGTGACCAACACAACCACGTTGGCTGACTTGCGACAAATGCTGGTTGAAGAATGGGATGCCATCCCACAACAGTGTGTGACCAGGCTGGTGACCAGCATGAGGAGGAGGTGCCAGGCTGTTGTGGCTGTGTATGGTTCTTCCACACGCTACTGAGGCTCCTGTTTATTAAATGAATAAATTGTTAAATTGCCAATATGTCTTGTTTCTTCAGACTTCAATCATCCAATCCACCAAACAACACCGAACAAGAGTCAATGGCAGAATAAGCTGTTTGGCATTGGCAGAGAAGATTTGGCAGATTTTTCATGGGCGCAACCCACATACTCAGCTCTGCTGCTCATCCCACAAATGCATGTTCCTTACAAATGTGGCACCATTTAAAAGGGAAATAAACAGGCTTTCCAACGGTATAAGATTTATTGCCAAGAAGCATTGTTACAACAAAGAAATAATCTACCAAACACAAATTTCCTTACTTTTTGTGCTATGTTTATTACATCAGGGAACCTTGGCCAGGTTAGCTTTGGAACTCAACGGCATCTGCATTCACTTGATTAGAGGAGTGGATTGTGGGGATTATGGTACATTCTATTTTATTCACTTATTTTTAACTGTTTTACTGAAATACTTTCAATTGTTAAGTTTAATTGTCTTTAAGGAACCCAATCTTTCAGTTGGAATGTCATTGGATGTCAGAAATATACAGCATTTCAATGGTTCAATCGTGCTTTATTTGTCACATCTGCAGATGCACAGTGATATTATTTTTGCAGGCCCCATTATCTAAGTCCAAAGTCCGGTCGGCCTGCTCGCTCAATGTACTGGGGCAGTTCCCGCGAACCAATGTCCCTCTCCTCACTCGGCCATCTTTGTGTTTTGGGGGTGTCTCGTGCAGCCGACCTTGAAGGCGCTGGAGACATTACCCCGGTTCACCCTCCTACTGGCTCTTTGCTCCTCGCGTCTGACGTCTCCAGCTCCCTCACGGTTACGCCGATTGACAAGCCTCCGGGCGGGTTCCATTGACTGACAAGCCTTTGGGCAGGTCCCTGAACAGATGTGCCTTCAACAATCTACTAATTGGCTAAGCCAGACAGCATGGCTTAATTGGCCGTCGAACTGTCACTGTAATTTTGTGGATGTGACTTGTTCTGGTGTGCTGCGCCTTACATGGCAGGATTTTTGTGCATTATGCCCTGCTCTAGCAGGGCCTCCTGTGAACGATGGAGCTGAATTTGTCAAAAACATTGCCCAAGGGAGGTCTGCACAATGTAAGTGCAATTGCTTTTCACAAGTCAATAGCAAGTGCAAGCAGCTTGCCGCCGACTGTAAATTCTGGTTCCTTGTGCCAAAATAGTAAAATAACTGCAGGTGGCAAACAGATGTGCCTCCCCATTGATGCTGGTGATCACCACCGCATTCAAGTTCTCCTCCAAGACACATTCCATATTGACTTCGATGCATCTTGCCATTCTTTCACTGTTGTTCTGAAGCTCTTTATCATCTCTATGTGGGTGCACCTTCACTCATGAACTACACTCATGAAGTACTACCACCTCAAAATCAATTATGGGCGGCTAATAAATATTGCCTTGCTGGTGTTATTGCATTTTGCACATGTATGGTAAACAAAAGCCAAACCAGGCACGGATACATAGGATTTGTAATTCCAAGTGGAAGTGGAAGCCTTTGATCAGTGTTAATGACTTCCAGTCACTTTATCTGGCTCCAAAAATACTCCTATACATTTGAGCATTTTTCCTTCACAATATGAACATTTTAGCAAAGTTTAAGGCGGCCAAATTTTAAGCCTTGTACTTTGTCTTGCTGTCTTGTCTGCCTTATGCTAAACCCTCTCTCCCTCTCCAAGCTTTTCTCCCTGCGCCTGGATTCAAACCCTTTAAAGCAACCTTTTTCATGCCTTTATGCATTTCATAATCCATAAATCTCACCAGTGAAAGAGATACACCAAGGCTGTGTTCACACTGGTCCCACCCTCGCTGTTTCCCCCATTGTATTGTTATCAGCTTACACTTTCAAGAACTTACCTGGCAATTTTTTAATCTTAAGGTGCAGGAGTAAACCTGAGTAACAGATGGCATAAGTTGCTTTGCTGTAGCAAACACTAGCCCTATTCTCCGTACGTTCAACAGAAATATATTGAACATAATGAAGATATTGTTCCAAATTATTTTACATATTAATATCGAGGGAAGCATTTGATCTTGGGCCAAGCAACTTGAGTAAAAATATGCTTATACAATTTCACATTCTCTGCTTCCTTTTGCAAAATGGTTTTGCTCAATGTGAGCCTCAGCCAAACACTTCATTCACTCTCCCTGACCAGCAATGCCTAATTGCAATAAACCTTAACCCTATGTTCAAATCCCTCCGTGGACTCGCCACTCCCCAACACTAAAACTCAGCCCCAATAGTTCTCGGTTCCTTCATTCTGCAGCCTCTGGGTGCCTTTGGTAAATTTTTCTTTGCACTACCTGTTGTGCTTTTGTATGGCTTGACTGTACACATGTACAGTATGATTTGGCTCGATAGCACGTAAAGTTTTTCACTCTATCTCAGCATACGTGACAATAATAAACTAATACCAATACCAGTTGTGGAGGGAATAAGCTTAACGCTGGTTGATGGGGCACCAGTCAAGACTCTTGCTCATCTCTCATTTTAGTCATAGAGCTATGGAAACAAACCCATCAGCCCAACTCATCCTTGCCGACCAAGTTGTTTAACCGAGTCGGTCGCACCTGCCTGCACCTATCCTCATACCTGACTATAAGAGTCTTTTAAATGCCATAATTGTACCGACCTTTACTCTTTACTTTAGATGGTAGACTTTAGAGACACGGCATTGAATCAGGCCCTTCAGCCAACCAAGTCCACGCCGACCAGCAATCACCCAGTGTACACTAGCACTATCTTACACACTGGGGACAATTTACGATTTCTACCGAACCCAATTAACCTACAAACCTGTACATCTTTGGAGTGTGGAAGGAAACTGGAACATCTGGAGAAAACTCACGTGGTCACAGGGAGAAGGTACAAACTCCGCACGGACAGCACCCGTAGTCAGGATCGAACCCGGGTCTCTGCCGCCGTGGCAGCAAATTTATCGTTGTGCTACTGTGCCGCCCCTTTCTCTACCTCTACCACTTTCTCTGGCAGCTCCTTCCATATACGCACCACCCTTAGTGTGCAAAGGTTTTCTTCGAGTCCCTTTTCAATTTTTCCCCTCTCACTTAAATCTATGCGCTCTAATTATAGACTCCCCTGCTCTGAGGAAAAGACTTGCCATCCACCTTATCCCCTCATGATTTTAGAAACCTCTAAGACATCCCTCAGACTCCAATGTACAGGAAAAAAATCTATCCAACCTCTCCTTATAACTTAAACGGTCCAGTTACATCTTTGTAAATCTTTTTGAACCCTTTCCAGTTAAATGGCATCCTTCCAATAGCAGGGCAACCAAAACAGTACTCCAACTGTGGCCTTATCTATGTCTTGTACAGGAGTAACAAGACGTCCCAACTCCTGTACTCAATATCCTGTCTGATGAAGGTCTGCGTGCCAAATGTTTTCTTCATCAACCTGTCCACCTATGTCAGCACCTTCATAGATCTATGCACCTGCACCGTGAGGTCTCCCTGGTCTAAAATACTTCCAAGGCCCTGCCCTGTATAAGCCCTGGCCTGGTTTGCCCTACCAAAATGCAACACATTGCATGTATCTGAATTAAGCTCCATCTGCTATTCCTTTATCCATTGGCTCAGTTGTTCAAGATCCCATTCCCATTGTAGATAACCTCTATTGTCTATTATAGCACCAATTTTAGTGTCATCTGCAAACTTATTCATCTTGCCACCTACATTCACATCCAAATCATTAATCTAAATAATGAAGAATAGTGGAGCCAGCACCAATCCTTGTAGTACACCACTTGTTACAGGTCTCCAATTTGAAAAAAGAACCTTTTGCCTCCGCCAACTATTTCCTACCTTCAAGCCAGTTTTATATCCAATTGACTAGCTTGCCCTGAAACCATGTGATTAACCTTCCAGACCACCCTACGTTGTCAAAGGCCTTGCTAAAGTCCATGTACACAAAGTCTGCCACACCGCCCTCATCAATCTTCATGGTCACCTCTTCAATCTTCATGGTCACCTCTTCAAAAACTCAAATCAAACTAGTGAGATAAGATTTCCCACGCACAAAGCTACTGACCATCACTAATCAGTCTTTGCTTTTCCAAATGCATGTAGATCATATCTCTCAAAATCCCCTCCAATAATGTACCCATTACTGATGCAAGGCTCACCGATCTGTAGCTTCCAAGCTTTTCCTTGTAGCCTTCCTTCAAGAGCACAACATTATTTACCCTCCAGTCTTCTGGCATCTCACCAGCAATGTTGATACAAATATGCCTTCCGGTGGCCCTGCAATGCCCCAGAATGTAATCATTCCACCATTGGGGCTTATGCTCTTAAACCTAGGAACTGTCTCTCTAAAGCCTCTCTACCCCTTTTACTAACCTTTTGGGTCATCAGTCCTAAAAGCTTCTTGGGGCTTGGCGTCATTGCCCTGATGCATCTTGGAATGTAATATTGAGCTGAATGAACTATATAGATACAAGCCTTTGTTGCTGATCAGAGGCCAAACATTAATACTTCTCGGAACTGGTGTTGCATGTTACTTGGAGGTTCTTTTGGTTTGAGGGGGTTTTGTCTATTTCTGCCATTGTAAGTGCTTGTGTAAGATTATCTGCGGGTGTGCAGGGGGGGGGGGGGGGGGGGGGATGGGTGATGGGAATGTCTTCTAATGCTGCACATGCTCATTGCCATGCATTGCATAATTCAAAAATATGCAGCATTCATATTGTTGATTCAACCTTCAATCACGGAGGTTTTTGAAATATTATTCCTTTGGACAATTGTGACTAACTCAGACTGTGCCAGCTCCCTCTGGTGTTGCAATGTTAACTATAAGGAGGAAAGTCAATGCAATCTGGAAATTAACTAAATCTTGAAAGGATTTGCACAATGCACAGCTAAATGCGTAACATCACATCATAGGCATCGAAGAGCAACTTGAGGAAGAAAAGCTGAAGATAACGCACTCCATTAACTATTGCTCATTTATTTGATACCCTTTAGGTCGCATGATAATATTCCAACTCCCTTACAGATTGGTCTCCATCCTCTCACAATTCTACAATAAGCTTTACCCATCAGCTGGTTAGCTGCTGAGGTAGTTGTCCAATTTTCTTCCTGCATGATTTGCGAGCCACACCATCAGTGTCCTTTTGGTACTTGTTCTTCTCTTCTTAAGACCTTTGCTCCTCTAAGGAACATAGGCCATCGGCAAATGTCCTCCACCTCACTCGGTTGTTGGCGGTTCTTTGAGATCTCCCCAGTTGAGCCCACTCCCAGACATTTCTGCCTGGACACCTCTTCTCTAGCTGTTGCTGGGGCGACCTCTTTTCCTTTTTCCTTGGGGGTTCCATTTCAGGGCTTGCCGGATGATGTTTGTGGCAGGTTTTCTGAGGGTGAGTCCAATTCAACTCCATTTTCTCCTTTGAATTTGTAAGTCAATGGGATCCTGGCCTGTTCTTTTCCACAGGTCCACATTGCTTACTTTGTCTCTCCACCAGATGTTTAGTATTCTCCTGAGGCAGGTGTTAATGAATGTTTGCAGCCTGTTTGTTGTGTGTTTCGTTGTTTTCCATGTCTCTGATCCATACAGCATTACCTGCTTCACATTTGAGTTAAAGATGTGTATTTTGGTGTTGATTGAGATGTATTTTGAGCTCCAGATCTTCCTGAGCCTGTTAAACACCACCCTAGCCTTATTGATTCTGCTTTTTATGTCTGCATCTGCCTCTCCAGTGGTGTCCACAACACTGCCTAGGTTTGAGGAGCCAGCGCTGCCGTCGCAGCTGCGGCTTGCCTGCAGTCCGTCTGTCTTTTGTGTTTTTTGTTGTTTTTGTATGAATTGTAGTTTTAAATGGTGTAGTGTTTGTATGTTATGTGGGGGGGGAGGGGGTGGGAGGGAACGGGAACTGTAAAAAATTCTCTCTCCCGAACGGAGACACGAACTTTGTTTCTGTGTCGTGTCTCCGTTCCCGTTGCGGCCTACCATCGGCCATGCACCTGGGGCTCTGGTTCGCAGAACCCACGGCCCGGACTCACCACCTGCGGCGCTGGCTGCCTGCGGATGCTGCGGGAGCGGCTGCGACTCGTCTCCGGAGGCTCCGGCGCGGGCCGCGTGGACATCGGAAGCCCGCAGGCCCCTGGGTGGGGGCCAACATCGGGAGCACCGGCAGCGGCAGAGGCAGCGTGTTCGCCCGCCCCGAATCGCGGGGCTTGGGTCGGCCTGCCGTGGACCTTTCACCGTCCGGCGCGGCCTGGAATAGGCCGTGGACCTTTCACCGTCCGGCGCGGCGCTCCAATGTCGGGAGCCCCGACTGCCCCGACGTGGCAAGTTCAACAGCCTGACCTCGGGAGAAGACGGCAGGGAAGAGAAAAGACATTCTGGCCTTCCATTACAGTGAGAAGGGACTGGAGGAGACTCACTGTGATGGATGTTTCTTTTGTTTGGTGTTAGTGTATGATTGTATGTGTTATTGCATTTTTATTGATTATTCTTATTGGTCTTAGTGTTTCAACTGCGGGTAATGTTTCATTTCACTACACATTTATGTGTATGTGACAAATAAACGACTATTGACTATTGAATGTTTCCACCTCCTCCAGGGCAGTGCTGTGCATGAGGATAGGGTTGCTGGTTTTGGAGTACTTGTTGCGCACCCAAAAACATAACAGCAAAGCCCAAATCTAAAGGTGGCAGCTGGCTCGTATTCAACCCCACCCCCACAAATTTCTAGCTCCATCTGATCTGTGGTATACAATTGGTTTATTGTTGCGTACTTGCTAGAGCGTAGAGTTATTCTCCTTATCTTTCATGCTTGAACAAATCATACAATGGAACTGTGGGATGTGATCTATTAGTTTGGCACGTGCAAACATACTGTAATCCATTCATGGATTAAAGTTAGTTGTTTTGTAATGCCAGTCTCTATTACATTAGTTTGCAGTCTGTTAATGTAAACTGTGATCTAACTAACAGGGCCAGAACAGATCCAAACCCAATGAAGACTGATGCGGATTAAGTCTGTGTCATTACCCCCATGCTTTCTTCAATCTTCTTCACTTCCAATAAGCTGGTGTGGAGGACAAATGGGAGATTGTTCGATCGATTTCATCTCCATTCCAGAACCAAGGTCATACCAATTTGAATCATCAAGCTGCAGTACACAAATGATCCTTGCATCTATGCTTTTTCCAATGCTAAGCCTCAAGTTCCTATCACTTCATTCTCTGAAGCATGTGCGCTCGTGCTTGACATCCACAAAACAAAGATCCACTAATAACTTACTCTCACTATACAGCAGCACACCTCACTCAATTCCAACCTTCAGACCTTGGAAAATATTGACTGCTTTTCACGGGTCACGAGTCAGCTGACAATGAGGGAAGACATCAATGATAAAATCACCAGCATCTTGGGGAGAAGGCAGGAGAATGGGGTTGAGAGGGAGAGATAGATCACCCATGATTGAATGGCAGAGTAGATTTGATGGGACGAAAGGCCTAATTTTGCTCCTATCACTTATGAACCTTCAGTGGGGTGGCGCAGTTGTGCCTCTGGTCATAGAGTCATAGAGTAATACAGTGTGGAAATAGGCCCTTCGACCCAACTGGCCCATACTGGCCAACATGTCCCAGCTACACTAGTCCCACCTGCCAGCATTTGGTCCATATCCCTCCAAATCTGTCCTATTCATGTACCTGTCTAACTGCTTCTTAAATGGTGGGATAGTCCCTGCCTCAACTACCTCCTCTGGCAGCTGGTTCCATACATCCACCACTCTTGGTGTGAAAAAGTTACCCTTCAGATTCCTATTAAATCTTTTCCCCTTCACCTTAAACCTATGTTCTCTGCTGCTCGATTCACCTACTCTGGGCAAGAGACTCTGTGCATCTACCCAATCTATTCCTCTCATGATCTTATACACTTCTATGAGATTTCACTACTACATATCCCACTAGTTTGCACATTTTCACTTAGACCATATGGCTTTCTTCCGGGTGTACCGAGTGTTCTGAATGGGCTGATGAAACCACAAAGCTCAAGTGAAAGCAAGTTATCTTCCACCTCAAGACTGTTTAGTTTTAAGTTTAGTTTAGAGAGACAGTGTAGAAACAGGCCCTTCGGCCCACCAAGTCCATGCTGACTATAATCATTTGAATACTAGTTCTATCCTACACACTAAGGACAGTTTACAGAAGCTAATTAAACTACAAACCAGCAGGCCTTTGGAATGTGGGAGGAAAGTGGAACAAACCCATGGAGTCACAGGGAGAATGTGCAAACCCCGTACAGACAGCACCCCTAGTCAGGATCGAACCTGGGTCTCTAGCTCTGTAAGGCAGCAATACTGCTGCGCCACTGTGCCACACTAGATTATATAAGAGGAGATGCAATTGTACTTGTTTTCTCTTTATACTTCTGTGAACATATTTATACTTTCTTGCTGCTTTTGACTTTGTGAAAATTTCCTCAAAATCATCACAATATCTGTTATCTACATTTTCCTGCCCGTTGTCACATCCTAATTGCAAGGGGTCTAAGTTCTGAGAGTGAGGAACTCTTGCTGCATTTATACAGGGCAATGATGAGCCCACACTTGAATATTCATCTATGCAACACATGCTTCTTGTAAGCATCACTCTTGCATCTCGTCACACGCCAGACCTTGTACTTCAGACATCACACGTTAGTCAGCAAGTCTCACGGATAACATATATATAACATATAACATATATAACATATAACAACTACAGCATGGAAACAGGCCTGTCCGGCCCTACCAGTCCACGCCGACCATTCTCCCTGACCTAGTCTCATCTACCTGCACTCAGACCATAACCCTCCAATCCCCTCCTATCCATATACCTATCCAATTTACTCTTAAATAATAAAATCGAGCCAGCCTCCACCACTTCCACCGGAAGCCCATTCCATACAGCCACAACCCTCTGAGTAAAGAAGTTCCCCCTCATGTTACCCCTAAACCTTTGTCCCTCAATTCTGAAGCTATGTCCCCTTGTTGGAATCTTCCCCACTCTCAAAGGGAAAAGCCTACCCACGTCAACTCTGTCCGTCCCTCTCAAAATTTTAAAAACCTCTATCAAGTCCCCCCTCAACCTTCTACGCTCCAAAGAATAAAGACCCAACCTGTTCAACCTCTCTCTGTAACCTAAGTGCTGAAACCCAGGCAACATTCTAGTAAATCTCCTCTGTACCCTCTCCATTTTGTCGACATCCTTCCTATAATTTGGCGACCAGAACTGCACACCATACTCCAGATTTGGCCTCACCAATGCCCTGTACAATTTCAACATTACATCCCAACTTCTATACTCGATGCTCTGATTTATAAAGGCAAGCATACCAAACGCCTTCTTCACCACCCTATCCACATGAGATTCCACCTTCAGGGAACAATGCACAGTTATTCCCAGATCCCTCTGTTCCACTGCATTCCTCAATTCCCTACCATTTACCCTGTACGTCCTATTTTGATTTGTCCTACCAAAATGCAGCACCTCACACTTATCAGCATTAAACTCCATCTGCCATCTTTCAGCCCACCCTTCCAAAAGGCCCAAGTCTCTCTGTAGACTTTGAAAATCTACCTCACTATCAACTACTCCACCTATCTTAGTATCATCTGCATATTTACTAATCCAATTTGCCACACCATCATCCAGATCATTAATGTAAATGACAAACAACAGTGGACCCAACACAGATCCTTGGGGCACTCCACTAGACACTGGCCTCCAACCTGACATACAATTGTCAACCGTTACCCTCTGGTATCTCCCATTCAGCCATTGTTGAATCCATCTTGCAACCTCACTATTAATACCCAACGATTTAACCTTCTTAATCAACCTTCCATGTGGAACCTTGTCAAATGCCTTACTGAAGTCCATATAGACAACATCCACAGCCTTGCCCTTATCAATTTCCCTGGTAACCTCTTCAAAAAATTCAAGAAGATTAGTCAAACATGACCTTCCAGGCACAAATCCATGTTGACTGTTTCTAATCAGGCCTTGATTATCCAAATAATTATATATATTGTCCCTAAGTATCTTTTCCATTAATTTTCCCACCACAGACGTCAAACTAATAGGTCTATAATTGCTAGGTTTACTTTTAGAACCTTTTTTAAACAAAGGCACAACATGCGCAATGCGCCAATCTTCCGGCACCATCCCTGTTTCTAATGACGTTTGAAATATTTCCGTCATAGCCCCTGCTATTTCTGCACTAACTTCCCTCAATGTCCTAGGGAATATCCTATCAGGATCCCACAAGCACTGGTAACAATCCCAGAACACCATGTAACAAAAAAGGAATTTGACTTATTCATTCAACATAAATCAGTGCCTCTGATAATAATAAGCTGCATTACTGGGCATAACACTCCTATTGTTGTGAAACTGCATATACCGCCAATCACTGTAACACCATGTGAGATTGAGGTTGAATTGTTTCATTTGGCAACTAAACAGAGATTAAAGTAGTGGACTGTTCTACATGCATTTTGTATGCTTTCTTCAAAGGACTGTCCCATTTTATAGTTACAAAAATATACTACTACAATTTTCTTTATTTTCCTTGTATAAAAATCTAGTAAATTTGGCCCCTTTCCTTGCAAAATAATTCGGTTACATCAGAGGTGCCTTAAACTTCAAAGTCTAAAATATTTATTTGAAGTAATTCTTTAATAAATGTACATCCAGTTATACTACACCTCATCTGTGCTTTCCATCTCCACAAGCTTAGAGGAAACAAAACAGTGCTTACCTGTTCTTTCTTCATCTTGTCTAAAGTTTTACATTTTCTTTTTGCCCATTTCTTTCCCTGGGCTGTACAAATCCCAGTCTTCAGCAAATTTAGCCATTGAACCGTAAACTATTCCAAGACTCAATGTCTATGTTTCTCAGCTGGAACCTGTCCAGACACTGATCAGCCAACCAAGAAAAGAATCATAAACTGACCCACGAGTTTCCAAAAGCTGATAGAGTTACAGATAGATTTGACTGCTCAAATAAAAAAAACCCTGCATTTAGGTTTGATGGCATGCAAAGTAAAAAGGTCCAAAATTTTACTGGTCAAAATACAAAGAGTCAAATGGAATATGGGGCAAACCAGAATTACATCCATTCCCAAAAATAACCGTAATTTTGAGCAGAAGTGGCAGATGGAAAAAGATGTGTTTGCACTCAGACTGATACATTTCTGCAAATGATAGGATAACAGTGCCAAAAGCTATCCTCAAAATCATTTAATCACAATTCTACACAACTTTAAGCACGCTTAGTGCAAAAAAAAAGAATAAATTGCTTGCAGATCAGGAAGCAGTTGAGTTCAAAGAATGTCATTAAACTTTATCTCTGGCCTAGAGCACGATTTAAATACAATCTGCCTATTGGGAAACATAATTTTACTTTACATTGAAGGCAACAGAAAGTAATATTAGGTATGGTGCAAAATTGGTTGCTACCTGCTGAGTTTAAGATAAAGTTAACCTGAAACTAAAACAATTAGAAGCATCTTTTTTTAATGGCATGTAACAGGATTCTGCAAACCACTTTTTGTTTATTTCACCCTGGGATGTCATTTTGCCATCTCCTCTCAGGAAAGTCACCTATCCATAACTGGTATGCCCACCAAATATGCATGTAATGAAGACAGTGCAGGAAGCAGGAGGAGAGAATGGTGTTGTGATTGGATAAGACCAAATGGAAAATATCTCAGAGGCCTAATGCATTCCCTCCATCTTGTCTGCTTAATGGAGCATCAATGCCATGCAGAAGAAAAATAAGTACATTCCCCTTTGCAATCAGAATTTGGCCCAAAATTAACTTGCCAGTTAATCACACCTTTGGAAAACATCTCAAATAAATAGATAAATAGATAATAAGAAGGAAGACTGAAAGCGTGATCAAGGAAATAGTCTTTTAGTATGGTTTTCTTTTTCTGTAGTTTCAACATGGGAAGGTCAAGGCAGTAACTTTAAAAGGAAACATTACAAACAATTTCTGATGATGAAATTCAAATGCTAACCTGTTTCTATCTTGTTTGCCTACTTCTTCATGTAGGGATTTGTTTACTTCATTTTAAATAGATTAATATCTCCACTTGAGTAGAAGATGGAGCATGATATTATCACTCATTATAAATTTTATTCTGTTGACATAAAACTCAAAGTTACTGTGATTTTTGATGTTTGCAGATGCTCGCTCTACATTTCAGCTGTTGAATGTAGATATTTACTTTCAGGAACTTCTTAATTTCATTTTATTTGAGGTTGAATACTCCTTTGTGTCCGAGTCACAGAAGAATGAAGGATGGAAGAGGGAACGCAAAACTTGTTCAGACAGGAAATGCTGAATGAAACTGAATTACTTTAAACATCTGAAACAATTAATTCTTTGAATCTGTCTCAATGGGAGAACTGTAGGATTGAAACTTAAAATAAGTTGAAATTTTACTTGCAGAATCTGTTTATTATATTTTGTTCCTTAGATTACAGACATCCCATCTCAAATATTCTCATGATCAATGACTCATTTGTTCTTGGTTAGACAATAGCAAGAAACCTTTTGGTTTTCAATGTTTGGTAATTTCTTAATTGCACTATTTTAACACTTCATGACCAAACTAAAGTGAAAAATCACAGAACAAAATTATCTGAAATTCTTCTTTCCAATTTCACAGCAATTATCTTAAAACTTTACACCGTGCTTACCTTTTTACACAAAAGAATGAAAAAACTACAAAATAATTTGAGGAAATACGTGGCAGTATTTTATAATACCGATACAATACTTTAGCTTTACACCTCTGGAAAAATAACTTAGATATAGAATGCTTCAGCTTATGTTTATTTTTTAATTTTTAGGAATACAGCATGGAACCAGACCCTTCAAGTTCATGCCGACCATCACACAGCCATTCATACTAGTTCTATGTTATATCAGTACCCTACCTCCAATACCATGTGCTCTAATTTTGCACACTAATCTCCTATGTGGGACCTTGTCTCGGTACACGTGACAAGAAAACTAAACTGAATTGAAACTGGGGTGATCAACTCCTTTTCGAGCTAGGCTGATTGATCAGTCTAGATTAAGTGATGAACTATATCCATAGTTTTCTCATTTAGAAGCAAAGGTATCACTGGTGGAGACCAGATGATGTTTAATTTACCAGATGTAGCTAGAAATTACCAGGTTAAAGACTATGATTTAGCCACAGCAATCTTGGTCTATTTTTGTAGTGTAAAAAGGGAGTCGCTGAAGCTGATTAATTGATCATTCACAGGTGTTTCATTTTATTCATTTCTCCTAACTCAGTAATTCAAGCAAAGCCAACTGAGTATATCTGAGTGTATAAACAGCTCATTTAACAAAAAGAACATTTTAATCAATTTTGATGAAAACGAGAAAAGCTGTATTTTTGTAGTTCAAAAATTTAGATCCCATTGGCAGAATTGAAAAACCGCAGACCCTGGAACTCAGCCTGGAAAAAAGAGTTGGAAAATGTTTTTAGTTCAGAATTAAGTGATTGTACTAAAATGGAAAAACATTAGTAACAAGTAAGTTTACCTTTTAAATGCCTAACAAAATATACTTATTCTTTGTGCATTATTTTCTTTTATTCCACGATGAGATTTTTCCTTAAAAATGCATGCATAATCTGTAATCATTTCCATTCCTTAGGGCTACAAATCTTCTGTACTTCTAACATACCTCAGACTTGTACTTGGCTGCTGAGTTTGTCTTATGTGGTCACAAGCCAGAGACACCTGATCACATGCTATAATTGCCCAAAATGTGAGTTCTAACATGCAATGGGAAGAAATCTCAGTTAATGTAAATCCTGGAAACCTTGACGAGGGCAAGCAGGTGTTAAATCACGATAGCCCACATGAAATACCTAGGTAGATTTTGATTGATTTTTCATTCTGCAGTATCAATAGACAATAGACTATAGACAATAGGTGCAGGAGTAGGCCATTCGGCCCTTCGAGCCAGCACCGCCATTCAATGTGATCATGGCTGATCATTCTCAATCAGTACCCCGTTCCTGCTTTCTCCCCATACCCCCTGACTCCGCTATCCTTAAGAGCTCTATCTAGCTCTCTCTTGAATGTATTCAGAGAATTGGCCTCCACTGCCCTCTGAGGCAGAGAATTCCACAGATTCACAACTCTCTGACTAAAAAAGTTTTTCCTCATCTCTGTTCTAAATGGCCTACCCCTTATTCTTAAACTGTGGCCCCTGGTTCTGGACTCCCCCAACATTGGGAACATGTTTCCTGCCTCTAACATGTCCAACCCCTTAATAATCTTATACGTTTCGATAAGATCCCCTCTCATCCTTCTAAATTCCAGTGTTTACAAACCTAGTCGCTCCAGTCTTTCAACATAGGACAGTCCCGCCATTCCGGGAATTAACCTAGTAAACCTACGCTGCACGCCCTCAATAGCAAACCTACGCTGCACGCCCTCATGGAGAATGAAACTTCACTTTTAATATCGGGGGATATAAACCACATCTTCCAACTCATTAGTGAAGAGTACTCACCACTAATTCACAAATGACAAAAAATCGTAGCATTCCCTGCGCCAATATTATTGTGCGAATGTTTGCAATGGACTGAGATATTTTATGAGTTCAGGGTGAAATGCTTCCATATCAGAAAATATTTTACACTACCATGGAAGCTTGGGGGAAAGATCAAAAATTGATAACCTTGCTCCTTCCTATCTAGTATGCTTAGGATTTCAATTATAAAAGCATGACCAAGTATCTCCCTAGAATAGGTGAAGAAAACATGAAAAGACTAATCACCAATAAGGGACAGTTTTCACAGTATTAAGACAGGAAGGTACTGGATGATAGTTAGATCACCTGTCTGTCCACATGGTTGATGTCAGTGAATGTCCCAAGTAACAAGGAAAAAATAAATTAAAGTAATTGTAAAAAGTAAACGTAAATTCAGTCCAAAAACTCTATATTTCAAGGTATTAGAGAGAATAACTGCTGACTCCTAGCAGAATATCTCAAGATCTGAGAGCATCAAACAAAATTACAGAACATGCTCTCAAACTGATGAGGCTATCTCAATTCATTATCTACTGCATTTTAACAATGCATGCTGATTGTTAACCATCAATCATTATCTGTTAATTTAATATAAATTTAAGACCTCCCCAGGTTATAAACACCTTGGGTATGGATGCCACGTATATATGACAGAGTCTGGGAGCCCAGCAAGATGGATTTGGATGGATTTGCTGGTTGGTGCAGGGCATGTTCCATCAGGTGGGAACAGGGGGCATTTCCATGTGCCTTCTCCCCCACCCAATCCCACTCCTAAGCCACAACAACTGGGGATGGGTGCATAGCTGGAGGCATTGAGCAGCCTCACTTCCTCGCTGAGTCAGTGAGACCCGCTGACGGCCACACGACCCGCATCTGGTCTCCTCTCGCACACACTGTCTTTGTTTATTTCTGACTTACTAACAATTCGGGTTAAAGCAGTTGTCAGGAATGGAATCCTGTCATGACCTGTGGACTGCCAGTAGAACCATGTTATCAACAATCCAATGAAGACTATATACCGTAATTTGTGTCTTTGTTTTGTAAACCAGCATCTGCAGTTCCCCGAGTCTATATTATACAGCAGTACGGCATTGTTTAAATTACAAAATTAATAATTCTGTAGTTTATGGCGAGTCTGGAGGCTCGTTCTTTTTTAAAGAAGTTTACTGTGACAGTAACATTCGATTACAAAGTATAACGAACGAGATTACAGACAACCATTAATTCTAACTGTTCACTTCGAAGAACTCTCCTAACTAACTGGTTTTGGGTGCCAAAACCACACGTGACGTCGCTGTCCAATCAGCGGGCTCAACTCCCTGGACCAATCCCTACTGTCGCACCCACACGTGACCTTGCTGGCCAATTTGAGGGTTCGACTCCCAGGACTAATCTCTGTGGTCGTTACATGACCCCCCCCAGAACCCGAGGTACGGAACCTAGCAGGGAGCCGGATTTCACGACCAGAACGAGTAAGGAGAGGGGCTGCCGGAACCACAGGAGCAGGGGGTCCTGGACCGGGTGGAACTGCAGGAGGATGGCCCCGCCGAGGCGGTTGGCCGACCAGGACAGGGCTGTCGGGATCCAAGTGCACAGGTTTGAGCCTGGACACAGAGACGAGCTCACTCCTGCCGCCCACATCCAAGGTGAAGGTGACCGTCCCTTTACGCAACACGCGGAATAGGCCATCATAGACCCTCTGCAACGGGGAACGATGGGCATCCCTACGCAGAAACACAAACTCACAGTCCTTCAAGGCAGGCGGTTCATGCACCATGAAACACCCATGACGCGAAGTAGGAACCGGAGCCAGGTAACCCACTCGCGCCCGGAGTGATGCCAAAACCGACAGAACCGAGGGCTGCTGACCAGAGGACTCCGGCAGGAAATCCCCGGGCACTCGAAGTGGCGAGCCATATATCAGTTCCGCGGACGAAGCACCGAGATGCTGCTTAGGAGCAGTCCGGATGCCCAAAAGGACCCAGGGAAGTTGGTCTACCCAGTCCGGGCCTTCCATCCGCGCACTGAGGGCCGCCTTAAGTTGCCGGTGAAACCTCTCCACGAGCCCATTAGCCTGTGGATGGTACGCCGTGGTCTGCTGCAACCGGGAGCCGTACAGCTCCGCCAGCGTGGCCCAAAGGGCAGAGATGAACTGGGATCCCCTGTCTGTGGTAATGACGGACGGAACACCGAAACGGGCCACCCAGTGGAGGGCCAAGGCCCGGGCACAAGAGGCAGCGGAGGTATCAGACAACGGGAAAGCCTCCGGCCACCGGGTGAATCGGTCAACCACCGTGAGCAGATGAGTGTAGCCCCGGGAGGAAGGTAAAGGCCCAACTAAATCAACATGAATATGCAAAAAACGGACCGCAGGAACCGCAAACTCTTGCACCGGGGGTTGAACATGGCGGTGAACTTTAGCGGTCTGGCAGGGAACGCAGGAACGGGCCCAAGCGGCTACCTGCTTTCGCAGGCCATGCCACACAAACCGAGCATCCACTAAGGCAGAGGTGGAGCGGATGGACGGGTGCGCCAGCCCGTGAACGGCATCAAACACCCGGCGCTGGAGGGAGGCCGGCACCACCGGCCTGGGGCGGGGAAGGGAAACATCACACCAGACTTTTGTACCCGCAGGCCACCTGGGCCAACTTCAACCCCGAAGTGGCGGACTGGTATGCCGAGGCGGTGTCTGCCAGGAGCTGTGCCTCCGCAAGCTCCTGGAGATCCACCTCGCAGCCCACCGCTGAAATGGGGGAAACGACTGGCCGGGACAGGGCGTCAGCAACGGCATTAAGCTTACCCGCGACATGACGGACATCGGTGGTAAACTCTGAGATGGCAGTCAGGTGCCGCTGCTGGCGGGCCGACCATGGGTCGGACAATTTGGAAAAAGCAAAAGTCAACGGTTTGTGGTCCGTAAAGGCCACAAATGGGCGGCCTTCTAGGAAATACCTAAAGTGACGGACAGCTAAATAGAGAGCCAGAAGCTCTCGGTCAAAGGCGCTATACTTCAGCTCAGCCGAACTCAGCTGTCGGCTGAAAAACGCCAAAGGCTGCCAAAGGCCACCCACCTGCTGTCCCAAAACCCCTCCCACCGCCACGTTTGACGCATCGACCGTCAGGGCCGTGGGGGCGGAGGCGCTCGGGTGGACGAGCATGGTGGCGTCTGCCAGTGCCGCTTTAGCTGCCTCAAAGGCCGTCTCAGCGGCCGCGGACCATTCTAACTCCACAGGTTTATCCGCGAGACACTGGAAGAGCAGACGCATGACCCGTGCCGCTGCCGGGACGAACCTATGGTAGAAGTTCACCATGCCCACGAACTCCTGCAACCCCTTCACTGTGGTGGGCCGCGGGAATGCACGGACAGCCTCCACCTTCTCGGGCAAAGGGGTGGCGCCGGTGGGGGTGATTCGGTGTCCTAAGAAATCAATAGAATGGAGGCCAAATTGACATTTGAATGATGAGCCCGTGGTCTTGGAGCCGCCGGAACACGGTCCGCAAATGGGCTAGGTGTTCCTGCTCCGAGCGGCTGGCGACCAGGATATCATCTAAATAAATGAAAACGAAAAGCAAATCTCGACCAACATGGTCCATGAGTCGCTGAAAAGCCTGTGCCGCGTTCTTTAAACCGAAAGGCATACGCAACCATTCGAACAAGCCGAACGGAGTGATCGTGGCAGTCTTTGGTATGCCTCCGGGCGCACAGGGATCTGGTGGTAGCCCCGCACCAAATCGATTTTGGAGAAAACCACGGCACCGTCCAGCCCAGACGAGAAGTCTTGGAGGTGCGATATGGGGTAGCGGTCGGCCGTGGTGACGGCATTGAGGCGCCAGTAATCGCCGCATGGTCTCCACCCCCCAGATGCTTTGGAGACCATATGCAACGGAGAGGCCCACGGGCTGTCGGACCGACGGACAATGCCCATTTGTTCCATCTTCCGGAATTCTGCCCGCGCCACCACCAGTTTGTCGGGCGGTAACCTCCTGGCCCGAGCAAAGACGGGGGGTCCCTCGGTGCGGATGTGGTGGACCACGCCGTGCCAGGCAGAAGGGGCCTTGAACCGCTGAACGAGCAGCTCCGGAAACTCCGCCAGGACCACAGCATACGGTTCGGGGGCCGCGACGACGGCCTGGACAGTCGGGCTGGGCGGGGTGGCGGCCGGTGGAGCGGCGGGCTCATCGCTGCTGGCGGAGGGTCGGAGGCCGTTACCACGGACATCGGGGACTAGTGAAAAGGCCCAGATGAAATCTGCGCCCAGGATCGCCTGACCGACTTCCGCGATGATGAATGGCCATTCGTACGTGCGTGCCGAAAGCCAGAGACATTGTCCGTGTACCGTACGTGCGGATGGGGCTGCCGTTAACCGCGATGAGGGTAGGCCCTTTCTTACCCGATTGGGTTTCGAGGTCGGTCGGCGGCACGATGCTGACTATGGCTCCCGTGTCAACCAAAAATTCCGTGTCCGTGAATCGATCTCGGACGTAGAGGCGTCGGTTCTGGGCAATCGCGACCGCCTCTATGTACGATCGGCCGAGGCATTTCCCGAGAAGGTGCAAGGTGAGCGGCAGTTGCGGGCTTCTCCACCCCAACGTAGATGGTAATTACACCAGCCGCGCTTGTGCGGATCCTTTTGGCGGGCTTTTGGAGAAATGGCGGGAGACGCGGCGCCATCTTGGTGCCGCTGCGGGCTGCCCGCTGATGCCGAGACCTTGTTGATCGAACTGTTTCTTTTTGATTTGGATGCCATGAGCGCATCAGCTTTCTCCGCATATGCCACGGGGTCCTTAAAAGAACAATCCGTGAGCATGAGCTTGACATCTTCGGGAAGCTGCTCTCGGAATGCCTGCTCGAACATGAGGCAATCCGTGTGTTCACCTGCTAGCGCCAACATTTCATGAGAACGGACGGCAGCCGATCTCCGAGATCCGGTAGGTGCATAAGCCTCTAAGCTCGGTCATGCCTACTGAATCCGAAGGTTCGTAACAAGAGTACCTTCAGTGCCTCGTACTTGCCGTCTGCAGGAGGGGTGATGATGAACCGCATCACCCGCGCGGACGTCTCCGGCGGTAGAGCACTGACGAGGTAATAGTACTTTGTCTCGTCCGTCGAGATGTTTCTTGGGTGAAACTGAGCTTCGGCATGGACAAACCAAGATTGTGGTTGATGTGCCCAAAACGGCGGAAGGTGAACGCTGACCGCGTTTAGCTGCGGTGCGCCGGGCGTAGGAACCGAAGACGAGGCGTCTTGTTCACCCATGGTAGGTGATCGGCTGGATCACGTCGGGGTCACCAATATGGCGAGTCTGGAGGCTCGTTCTTTGTTAAAGAAGTTTATTGCGACAGCAACATTCGATTACAAAGTATAACGAACGAGATTACAGACAACCATTAATTCTAACTGTTCACTTCGAAGAACTCTCCTAACTAACTGGTTTTAGGCGTCAAAACCACACGTGACATCGCTGTCCAATCAGCGGGCTCAACTCCCTGGACCAATCCCTACGGTCGCACCCACGCGTGTCCTTGCTGGCCAATCTGAGGGTTCGACTCCCAGGACTAATCTCTATGGTCGCTACAAGTTATAACATAGCGATCTGAATTAAAACAACCAGCCTGTTGATAATAATTGTGAATGGGTAGAAATAAGCTGAATAATTGATTCTCAAATATAATAAAACAGAACATTTACTAATCACCAATCATTTCCTTTGTACATTTTAGGGATAATTTTCCACTTAAGTACAAACTCAGGGTATATTATAATGATTTTTATATTGACCAAAATGTTTTCAGCTGAATTCCGAGAACAACATTGCTTAAAAGTATGCCGATTTGACAGGAAATTTGTACTGGAATCAGGATTCAAATAGACTGCAGATTAAAACAGACAAATTGTGACTCTTTGTCTCACAGCCCGATTTATTGGTTCATTCGGAGATCCTATCTTAAAAACTGTTAACACTGAGCCAAAATGTTTTACACCAGACAGATGTTGCGAACTTAGGTGAAAGTTGGCAACAATATGCCTCCTGAGCAACAGAATTACAAGACAAATAATCAGAGATGATCTTTTTTTCTATACTTGAGTCAAGAATTCATATTAAAATGTTATGCTTGGATCAAGAGGGCTGCATAATTGAAGTGGAGGGGAAGTGGTTTGAGACGTTGGAACCTCAGTTGGATCAGATCTGTACTTCTCTGAAGTCTGTTTACATCCATGATTTTAGACTGGTTTGCTTATCTCTGGTAAGCTCAAATTCCTACTTCAAAGGAAGTGTTACTAATTTTTGCTTTCGGGTATGTAACTCTTGAATATTTAAAGCTTGTTTTCTCCCTTCTTAGGGCAAGGTCCTGTCTGATATCAATAACAAAACCAACCAACCTGGTCTACTAAGAAACCTGCCTCTCCACGGGGTAACTGAAAACTAACTTTAAAAAAACAGCTCTCCAATGATTTCATAAATTTGGTGTGTGCATCATCTATTAAATTCACATTTTCCACCCCCTCTCCCCAAACCTTGGCTCCACCTGAAAATCACAGCATTGCCATCTGAATAGAAATAATTGTGCTTCTACTTTGTTGCTCCTGAACATCTTTACCCATCGTATTTATGCTGTTGTCATCCCTCTTACATTTGCAAAACGATTGGAATTGCGAATTGTGAAGCTAGAAATAGGTGTGAGTCCAGTTGGTGCAGGGGGAGTGGGGGGGAGGGAGGTTGGAAGGAAATGGAAGTGGGGGGGGGGGGTTATAGTTAACTAAAATTAGAGAATTCAATGTTCAATCCGTTGGAATATCCACCTCATATGCCACCTGGAAAGCTTACAACCCATGCATTGTGACACCTCAGATTGAATTGGGTAGTTTACAACTCAATGGAAGAAACATTAAATTCTCCCATTTTAGATAACGACACCCCTCCCTTCTTCCCCCACACCTCCCCTCCCCCTCCCCCTCCTGTTTGCCCCATCTGCACTTGCACCTATTTCTCCCCTCCCCTCCCCTTCCACTTACATTCCTTCCTTTAACTTCACAATTCACAACTCTTCAATTCTTTTATCTCACACCTTTTGACTTTTCATCTCTGGCCTTTATCCAACCATTTGCACATCACCTCCCCACCTCCCCACCTACCCCCCCCCCCCCCCCCCAACCCCACTCACTTATATCAACCTATTACCTGACATCCTTTGTCCTGCTCCTCCTCTGTCCCAGTTTTCTGCCCATCCCTCCGCCGCCGCCGCCCCCTCCCCCCCACACCCACACACTCAGTCTGAAGAAGGGTCACAACCCAAAATGTCACCTATCCATGTTTTCCAGAGATGCTGCCTGACCCAATGAGTTATTCCAACAATTTGTGGGGGGTTTTGTAAACTGGTATCTGCAGGTCTGCTTAACTACAAATGTTAAAAGCCAACCTATCTGTGGTTAGTCTGAGCCTGAAACCAAGCATTTCTTTCCATAACCAACTCAGCCTGACCCAATCTGGAGTCATTTGTACAGAAGTGTGAAAAATGGCTTCCTGTGTTGCACTTATGAGAACTGAGGATCCATAAGGTAATAAAAAGCATGTCATCCTGACCTGGTTAATGTGTTGAGCCAGGCAGGCAAAGCACAGCCTGACCTGACCTAATTCAAATATTCTATCAGATTATGCACGTCTTTTGACCTGAACCAGACAAATGTAGTCTGGTCCTGTTGGGTTCAGGTCTGGTGTCTATAACCAGACAGCATATGGATTCAATGCCAAATTCTAGAGTATTTATTTGACGTGGTTTCAAATGCGGACTGAAAGGAAATGTGCAAAAGATGCAGTGATAAACAAGGGTGGGAATAAAATGCAGCTATTTCATTGGCAAGTTATCAGATCTTGTGTTTTAAACGAGTAAACCTCAAGTTAAAAAGGCTGCAGACAGAAATGCAGGTTATTTTTACAAGATTATTAAACATCCAAAAAGAGTAAATGCTGATGCATATGTCAAGCAAATGAGCCGACAAATAAAAGGTAAGTACATAAACAACGAGAACCAGTTTGCTTCACACAACTTTAAATTAATTATACACAGTTCCATTTGCCTGGAGATTCATGGATATTGCAATTTACCCTTTGACCAGGGAATCCTGCCAGTTACCTCCAACACAAACACTGAAACTAACCACAGCCACAAGCAACTTCTTAAATGAACTTGCTTCTGTTGATGGAATTGTTAAAGACATGCAATATAATTTCTTGAAATAGGGGTTAAGACTTGGAAGACCAAGGTATTAGCTGTACTTATACATAAATTACATCCTTACAATTTCTCAATAATGAGAAACCATAAACTGGAATTCCCTCCCAACATTTCTTCTCCTAATAGTCCTATCTTACTGTACAATGTTACTTAACACCTACGCCTTTATTCAAGCGTTTGATCACTAAATGGTATCACATGAATGGGTACTGAATTTTGACATAACACTTCCCTGCAATGTTTTGCTATGTTTAAAGAACAAAGGAGGATCTGGCGTGGGGGGGACCGCCATGAGGGAAGACGAGGAACAATGGAGGACCCTTTTGGGTCCTCCAATGGAGGCGTGGGGGGACCACCGTGAGGGAGGGGGAGAACAATGGACAATGGAGGACCCGGCATGGGGGGACCACCGTGAGGGAAGGGGAGAACAATGGACAACCCGGCGTGGGAGGACCGCCGTGAGGGAAGAAGAGGAACAATGGAGGACCCAGCATGGGGGGACCGCCATGAGGGAAGAGGAACAATGGAGGACCCAGTGTGGGGAGAACTCCCCGTGAGGGAGGGGGGGAGAACATTGGACAATGGAGAATCCGGCATGGGGGTGTGGGGGGGAACAAAGGGGAATCTGGCGTGGATACTATGTATACTTTGTAACTTTGTCAGCGCCCTTATGCGCCATTATTTGCACACCTTGGGTATGCAAGCAAAGAAATCCACTGTGACTTGTCACATGTGACAATAAAGTATTCATTCATTCATTCAAAGTATGACATAAATGTCAGTTGGGCTCTATTTACAAATCTATTAACTTTTCCATATAGACAGATCATCCATTGAGACATGAAGACATGAACATCTTGTCTTCATATTTGAGGAACTGGCGTCTTAAGCTCAGCACGGGTAAGACAACATCCTCAATGTTCCATCTTAACAACAGGGAAGCGACTCGCGAGATGAACGTCATGGTGGATAACGCCCGGTTACAGTCCCAGCCCGCCCCCACGTACCTCGGAGTGAAGCTCGACAGAACGCTGTCATTCAAACAACACCTGGAAGGTGCCAAGGCAAAGATAAGCGCCCGTGCCGCACTGATACGCCGCCTAGCCGGCACCACATGGGGGGCCATGACGACGACACTGCGCATGTCCACAGTGGCCCTGGTGTTCTCAGCCGCCGAGTACTGCGCCCTGGTCTGGTGCCGTAGCCCTCACGCTAAGAAGCTGGATGCTGCCCTCAACAGCGCCCTACGGACTGTCTCCGGATGCCTACGAGCTACCCCAGTAAACCAACTCCCCGTCCTTGCCGGCAACGCCCCGGCCAACATCAAACGAGAAGCAGCCAAGCTGGCCCTTTCTCGAAAGGCACAGACTAGTGATTTCCACCTTCTCCATCAGATGGTCACAGAGACACCACGACATGTGCGCCTCAAGTCAATGCGCCCCTTTGCCATGCAAGCCCACGAGCTGCTCTGTACAACACCGGTCGACACTTCCAAGGCCACCTGGGTCAAGACGAGATGGAGAGACCAGTGGAAGTCAGCGGAACCATCTAGGCCACACCGCTACATTGGTGAACCCATGGACGTCCCTGGCCAGGACCTGCCCCGAAAGCAGTGGATAACCCTCAATCGCTTGAAGACAGGTGTCGGACGCTATGGAGTAGCAATGAAGAGATGGGGTCTCATGGACAGTGCCTTCTGCGAGTGTGGGGACTCAACACAGACAGTGGAGCACATAGTCACCAGTTGCCCCAAATACCGGCCACCGAATGGTGAACGAGGTCTGATTGATCTGGACGATGACACGTTGGCCTGGCTCGCTTCAACGGAGCTGCAGGTCTAAAAGACATACGACAGAAGATCCATTGAGAATTTTAATTAAAGTAGTTTGACCAATTGCTATTCTCATAGTTATCTCAACACATCAAATACATCTCATGGTAGAAGCTAGAATATCACAATTGAAATGCATTGAGTGGAACATGGCATGTAAGATGGAAAATATTTTCCATGTCTTTATATGGCTATATTTTCATTGTTGTTAAACCAATTGTAAATTTAACTTAATTTACCTGAAAGAATTTCACTGTGTTGTGCACGTGACACACTATTGATAAAACACTATTGAACTCTTGAAAGATTTTAAAATACAATCTTCCAACTTGTTTTAATCCAATAACCTATTAATCCATGACTATGTTTTGTTGAAGTCTTTCCTAGTATGGTGTGGTAAATAGTAGTGATACGCTTTACAAGTGTTATTGTGTAAATTATGTTCAAATATTTCAGAATACAATAAATAATGATTCGCAGTTATTGTGGAACTAGTAGCAGACTGTTTTTTAAAATGATATCATTCAAAACATGGATAAAATATACTATTCTAATTGATCTGAGTTGTCACTATTCTAGCCTTTACTAGTTTTTCGATTCTTTTTGAAGTAGTTTTGAATTTAAGAGTCTCAGATGATGGGGAATACATCAAATTCACTAACAAGCTAGGGTAAGAGGATAATTCCCAAGAACATAGATATACCAAAAGATATTGTCAATCAGGCCAAGCTGTTCTTAATTGAATTGAAACAGATAGCATTCACTTGGTTTGAATTTTATAAATTTTACAGCTGAGATATATATTATTTTTGTTTTAAATGCACACTTAGGAAAATAAATTGTGAACAAAATTTAACCTTAAGTAAAGGCTTATATTCTGCATATGTTCTTTTCCACTTTTGCTAAGTAGTACCGTTGTAAAATAACTTCCCAGCTATAATGGAAAACAGTGCCACGCGGAAATATAATTATGAAAATGGCTTTGGTTGATTTGCCCTCTGACATTTCTTTCCTGTTGAGAAGTAGTTGTTCTTTATTTGCCTCCTGTCCAACCTACCCCCAAAGGCAGGATGGAAATCAGGGCTCACTGTGTGGGGGAAATTATGGGTTTCACCTCTTTACTGTCGAGGTTATTCTGTTATTAGTACTTTTCCTGGCTTCTAAACCTCCCAGCTCAATGTCCCAAGAGCAATCTGTAACCAATGTAACACTGATTCCTCAGTTTGTATCACTGAAACTTGAAACTTAAGTCGACCATTATTTTGTTCATACCATTTGAGTGGTTTATAAAAATTAAGATATTTTAATTTGTCAGAGGACAACAGGCTGATTAATCTATTATCATCTACACCAGTGTGCTGTGAAATTCCTTATTCACATGAAGCTCACAAAATAAACTACATACAAAGTGATGATAAATACAAAAAGCAACAAAAAGTGCAAAATGGCAGAATGGTGCAAGATTGTTGTGCGAGAACCACATCCAAACATTGTATTGTTAATGGAATGACTGAAAGAAGTAGAGTTAAAAGTCAGAGAATGGAGTAGGACCTCCAGGAAGGGGTGTGAAAGAGGTGATTGGTTGAGGAGTCTGACAGCTGTGGAGAAGAATCTATTCTTAAGTCTGGATGTCCAAGCTTTCAAGCTCCTATATTTTTCTCCCAGAAAGTAGACGATAGAAAAGGGAATAGCTAGGGTGTCAAACATCCATGTCGATTCTTCCAGCCTTCGAGATGCAACGTGCCGTGAAGATGGACTGGATGGAAGGAAGTGACAGGCCTTTGATGGATAGGACTGTTAACCACTCTGTACAGGTTCATGCAGCCAAGAGCAGTGCAGTTGCCAACACAGATGCATCCCTTCAGAATATTTTCTGTAGCAAATCTGTAGAAGTTCGAGTGAAGTCTCATGGACATGCCAAATCTTCTCAGACACCGAAGAGAGCAAATATGTTGATGCACTTTCTTTATCACTGCATTAGTGAGAAGAGGCCAATTTAGATTGTTTATGATATGAATGCCTAGGAACTTGAAGTTGATGACCATCTCCACAGCAGTTCCATTGATTAGGACAGGGTTGTATTAACCCCGTTGCTCTCTTAGTTCAAAAAACAATTAGTTTGTCTTGCTGACATTAAGGATTATGATATTATCAGGACATTAGGTTCTTCTTCCTGCATTTTGTCTTCACGTTGTTGCAGATTCGGCTGACGGCAGTGGTATTTTCAGTGAACTTAAAGAGTTGATGTTGTACTTGGCTACACAGTCATGAGTGTCCAGGGAATGGAGCAAATGCCTCAGCAAACAACCTTGAGGGAGAGAAATGAATGGTGGAGGTTTTGTGACATAGATGAGGATATAAAATTGTTGAAATGAGAAATTGAAGATATTGGTAAGGACTGTGTCCAGTTGATTGGCGAGCGATTTCAGAACCCATGCCGGGACTTCATCTGGACTAGTCGCTTTCCTAGAGTTTACTCTGGTGAAGACAGATCACTGTGATTTCTGGGACAAAGCCAGCAGGGAATCGGATGAAGATAGCTCCTAGGTGGAGCTTTATTTGCTTGTAAAAACTATTGAGCTTACCCAGTAGAGATGCGACCTTGCCAGAGATCACTCTCAAATTTTGCTAGTAGCCCAAGATGGTATTCAGACTCTACCACAATCGCCTGGCATCTGCTTGATTAAATTGAGCCTCAGCTTGTTTTGGAATTCTCTCCTGGCATCACTGATAGCCCTGCAGAAATCATACTGGGTCCTTATTTTTGTACAGTGCAGAATCATCTGCCTTGAAAGTCTTGGATCTGGACTTCAGCTTGAGAACGAATCTCCCTGTTTATCCAAAGATTCCTGTTAGGTTAGACCCCAAATGGCTTTGTCAGAAAGTAGTAGTCAAGGCATTTATTCATGAAACTAGTGATTACTGAACTATACTAATTTAGGCTGGGTGAAATGGTCTTGAACATGTCCATGTCCACTGACTCAGGTTAGTCCTGTAGTGGATGCTCAGCCTCTACAGACCACTGCTGTGTTACTCATTCAGTTAGTGTCTTGCGTTGCAGTCTCTGTCAGTAAGCCAGCAGAAAAAACACTGATAGATGATCAGACTGGCCTAAATGAGGGTGAGGGAAACAGCAATTGGTGTACTTGATGGTGGTGTAGCAGTTATTAAGTGCCAACAGGCCCCATGGGCAGGAACTGATGGTATTTTGCAAATATATTCAAGATGTTAGCTTGATATAACTCACCAGTGACGATGAACAGGGTATAAGGGTCACTTCTCTTGAGACAGCTGACAACTTAGTATAGTTCAATTAGTGCCATCTCAGAGAAGCAAGGAACTGTAGAGGCTGGTTTACACAAAAAGACACAAAGTGCTGGAGTAACTCAGCGTGTCGGGCAACATCTCTGGAGAACATGAATCTGAAGAAGGGTCCCGACCCAAAACGTCATCTATCCATGTTCTCCAGTGATGCTGCCTGACCTGCTGAGTTACTCCAGTACTTTGTGTCCTTCAGTAAGTACGGTCTTGGCATCGGCTTGAGGTATTTGGACTGCCAACACTATTGCAGAAATGGATTGTCGAGGTTGATAAAAGGGTCAGCATGTTATAAATAGTTACTCTAACACAGGGAAACAGAATAGCACTTACATCTGTGTACCACAAAGCAATGACCAAAAGCTGGTTTTCTCTCTATGGTCCATGTGACAATTTGTTGCAGAGCGAATTGCTTTTCCTTTGTTTTTTCTCTCTCTCTTCTGTTAGATTGGTACATCTTTAGTCCAGAGCAACACAGTTTATATGGAACTGCAAAGCAATCTCAACACTGAGTGTTATAACGACTTGTTTTGATTCTACACATTAACTATGCTGTGCGTGCAATACCGGTGATAGCTGTGGGGCAGGCAGCTCGTTTTCTGTTTCCTATCTGTGTTCCAGCCATACATTTCATAAACCTCTGAAACGCTACATTTTGTCCAATTATAATTTAACAAAGGATAGGCTAACCCAAAATGTTTTTAAAAACTCGTTAGATCCTATCTATATTAAGCAGAAATCCTGGTCTGCATCCCAGGGTACTTAAGGAGGTGGCTCTAGAAATAGTGGAAGCATTGGAGATCATTTTTCAATGTTCTATAGATTCAGGATCAGTTCCTGTGGAATGGAGGATAGCAAATGTTATCCCATTTTTTAAGAAAGGAGGGAGAGAGAAAACGGGTAATTATAGACCAGTTAGTCTGACATCAGTGGTGGGGAAGATGCTGGAGTCAATTATAAAAGACAAAATTGCTGAGCATTTGGATAGCAGTAACGGGATCATTCCGAGTCAGCATGGATTTACGAAGGGGAAATCATGCTTGACAAATCAACTGGAATTTTTTGAGGATGTAACTAGGAAAATTGACAGGGGAGAGTCAGTGGATGTGGTGTACCTCGACTTTCAGAAAGCCTTCGACAAGGTCCCACATAGGAGATTAGTGGGCAAAATTAGGGCACATGGTATTGGGGGTAGGGTACTGACATGGATAGAAAATTGGTTGACAGACAGAAAGCAAAGAGTGGGGATAAATGGGTCCCTTTCGGAATGGGAGGCAGTGACCAGTGGGGTACCGCAAGGTTCGGTGCTGGGACCCCAGCTATTTACGATATACATTAATGACTTAGACGAAGGGATTAAAAGTACCATTAGCAAATTTGCAGATGATACTAAGCTGGGGGGTAGTGTGAATTGTGAGGAAGATGCAATAAGGCTGCAGGGTAACTTGGACAGGTTGTGTGAGTGGGCGGATACATGGCAGATGCAGTTTAATGTAGATAAGTGTGAGGTTATTCACTTTGGAAGTAAGAATAGAAAGGCAGATTATTATCTGAATGGTGTCAAGTTAGGAGGAGGGGGAGTTCAACGAGATCTGGGTGTCCTAGTGCATCAGTCAATGAAAGGAAGCATGCAGGTACAGCAGGCAGTGAAGAAAGCCAATGGAATGTTGGCCTTCGTAACAAGAGGAGTTGAGTATAGGAGCAAAGAGGTCCTTCTACAGTTGTACCGGGCCCTGGTGAGACCGCACCTGGAGTACTGTGTGCAGTTTTGGTCTCCAAATTTGAGGAAGGATATTCTTGCTATGGAGGGCGTGCAGCGTAGGTTCACTAGGTTAATTCCCGGAATGGCGGGACTGTCGTATGTTGAAAGGCTGGAGCGATTGGGCTTGTATACACTGGAATTTAGAAGGATGAGGGGGGATCTTATTGAAACATATAAGATAATTAGGGGATTGGACACATTAGAGGCAGGAAACATGTTCCCAATGTTGGGGGAGTCCAGAACAAGGGGCCACAGTTTAAGAATAAGGGGTAGGCCATTTAGAACGGAGATGAGGAAGAACTTTTTCAGTCAGAGAGTGGTGAAGGTGTGGAATTCTCTGCCTCAGAAGGCAGTGGAGGCCGCCAGTTCGTTGGATGCTTTCAAGAGAGAGCTGGATAGAGCTCTTAAGGATAGCGGAGTGAGGGGGTATGGGGAGAAGGCAGGAACGGGGTACTGATTGAGAGTGATCAGCCATGATCGCATTGAATGGCGGTGCTGGCTCGAAGGGCTGAATGGCCTACTCCTGCACCTATTGTCTATTGTCTATTGTCTACGCAGAAATTCATTTCCAATATTTGTTGGAGACAACCATGACGCAGCGATGTTGTACGGACCCAGTTTATTGGACGTTTTACTGGTATAAAGGCGTTATTCGAATGGAAATTGTTGCTTCAACCATTCGGGGCATCTCAATAGAAATAGACCGAGCATGACGTTAAGATGCTGGGAGTGGCATTTAAAAATAACGGGAGATTTGTAGCATGTGGTGATCAAATGTTTAATTTCTTCCTTATGTTGGATTATCATTAGCACGTAAATGGTTCAGGCATCTCGACGTAGCTCCGGGGCTGTTTCAGAGCCTGGCTATTCGACCTGCACTACTCTGAGCTTTGAGTTTGGATCGGGTAGCAAGATAACGTAAACCCTCGGATTGACTTTGATTATAGACACAAAAAAGCTAGAGTAACTCAGCGGGTCATACAACATCTCTGGAGAAAAGGAATATGTGACGTTTCAGGTCAAGACCCATCTCGGCCCGAAACGTCACCTTCTCTCCAGAGATGCTGTCTGACCCGCTGAATTACTTACTCCAGCTTTTTGTGTCTATCTTCGGTTTAAACCGGTATCTGCAGTTCCTTCCTTCACATTTTGACTATAGTTATGTCGGTTATGAATCTTATACCTAGCTAATCTCTCGAGTGAGTCAGGCGGGAACGATGGATACGGACCAATGTTTCAAATCATTTAGGGTACCCATGAGATGGTCGTATCGTGGTGTTCTGCTTCAATGGGGAAAGGGGGGGGGGGAAGTATTTGATTAGAGGAATCGGGCGGCTAATAGAGGGAAGATATATATTTCTTGCTCGCCATAGGAGTTAAATGAATTCGGGGACTCCTGCAAAAGAGACAATCAAGATCACTTTCACTAACTGCGCTGTGACTGGGGTAAAATATGCCATCGTCGATGCGCATAGATTGAAAACTGGTAGTCCACGCTGCTCAAAGTGCTTTGAACTTCCACACGAGTTTGATTTGTAGCGGCATCTGTTTAAAGCAGCGAACTCGACATCTGTGTCGATGCGAAGGCGGGGGCAGGGAAACGAAGCGATTGCAAGTACGGGCCCTTAGAGGGATTCATCTTTTGGAAAAGACTCGTTCGGATACCATTGCAAACGGATAAATAAACAAATTATTAAGAAAATAACTGCAGATGCTGGTACAAATCGATTTATTCACAAAATGCTGGAGTAACTCAGCGGGTCAGGCAGCATCTCGGGAGACAAGGAATGGGTGACGTTTCGGGTCGAGACCCTTCCTCAGACTGGTCATTCCTTCTCTCCCGAGATGCTGCATGACCCGCTGAGTTACTCCAGCATTTTGTGAATAAACAAGTTATTAATATTGCCATCACTTTGAAAGCGAATGCTTAAAAAGTTTAAAAAGTTTAAACGCTGGCTGGTGCCGAGCTCCGAACAGCGTTAAAAGCTGCGATAACTCTGTTTCTCTAATTACTGGCCACTTCCTAAAGTACCTCAGGAAACGAGCCTGGCTGTCGGGTCGGTCATCTCTCACCGGGAGGTCAACGCTCCAATTAGAGCTCGCCTTTCTTAATATTAAGATGCAGATTATGTGAGGATAGGTAGCACAACTTGTATGAACCAGCATTCCATGATCAGAGCGCGGTTTAATGCACCGACAGCGCCGCTCAGACCAAACTCTCGCATGATACAAGATCTTTAAACGCTCGATCTTTCCCCATGCCGTTGTTCTTCCGCCGTGAAGACGCTTCCTCCCAGTGTCCTGTCAGTGAGCGGCAGGGTGTTGTTGCATGCATATTGGGGGGGGGGGGGGGGAGGTCTTATTTCGCTCTCGATACTAAATTAGGTTCTATCCTTACGTCAGAGTTCACCGGGAGTGGGCGAGAGCGTCCCCTGTACGTAATGCCTGGTTCAGGAGGAATCCGAATGGGAAGCCAGAGTTACTTCAAAACTCCAGGGCAGAAGCTGATTTTTTTTTTTAACCACAGTTACTGACAGTCACCCACATGCGCTGGGACCCAGGAGAGTCGGCAAACTTCTAAACGTGGATGTGGAGCGACCTGAGGAGTCATTTTAAATGCTGCATGCAGAACCATTTGTTTTTATTTTAAGGAATACGTTTTCACTTGAGCTTTGCAAAGAGGCGTTTTGTTTTGCGTTTTTGCGCAAGAACTTTGGGGATTATATTGCAGGACCACAGCCCAGGATTAAGTGAAAATCTCATTCAGGAAAAAGGCGAAATCGTCCGGAGTGCAACATGGGGCGCAGTTGGTTGGAGATTTGCATCGCCACACTGATAGCTCTGGGGCTCTCTGTTGTACCGAGCGAGTCTCAGAGGGATTTCCGCGGGAGGTCCGCACAGTTGTGGGGACTCAGGACCGGACACGGGGTCTCTAACCTGACAGTAGTGAATAATGTAAGGTTACCTGGCCACACCGCAACACTGAGGGGGCAGAGCAATCCGGAGAGAAATCCCGCGTCGTCCCGGATGCCATCCGTTGCTAACATGCCTGTTTCACACCGGGCAGTGAGCCAAATGACCACTGGCGAAAGCGATGCCCGGGAGATCAGCACTCGCCGTGCCCGGGTGAATGGACAGATTGAAGCCGGGCCTGGACGCACAGCTCACAACCCGCCAAATTACAATCCCGTCACGTCCCGGAGAATCAGTGCTGTCTCAGCCAGGGCGAGTCGCCCGATTACATCCCGAATCAGCGCTCTATCATCCCGGGAGAGAAGCCGACCACACCTCGGGACCGCCCAGGGTGGCCGGCACACACAGTGGTGGCCGGGTCACGCCGGCCTCTCCGCGAGAAGCACTGGTTTTGTTTCTGATGCGGGCAGCAGCTCAGTCTCACTGCGAAGGGTGAATCCTGTTTCACCTGTGCGGGCCAGTTTGGTGGCTTCAGGTGCTTCGAGGACACGGCTGGCGGCCGGCGCTTCTGCGTCGCGGAGCAGGCAGTTTGCCAGGCAGAACCAAGGGAGACGCGCGCCGAGCGGCAGATTGATAGGGTGAGAATTGCAATCTCAGAACAACATTCATTTATGGTTGTATATTAAGAACAATAACCATTGCAATGCATTTGAACACATGGGCGATGTGTCACAGGTCAACGATATAAAAAGATTATGCAGTACATAAATATTGGTCGCTGGAATAGTATGGACTAACTCCAAGTCATATTTCGATACTTAACTTTCATTACAATATTACACGTGCCGCTATAAAATAGAACCACATTGTTCTAGAAATTTGTATTTAAATTGAAACCGCCAAAGGGGGAAGCATGCAGGTACAGCAGGCAGTGAAGAAAGCCAATGGAATGTTGGCCTTCATAACAAGAGGAGTTGAGTATAGGAGCAAAGAGGTCCTTCTACAGTTGTACCGGGCCCTGGTGAGACCGCACCTGGAGTATTGTGTGCAGTTTTGGTCTCCAAATTTGAGGAAGGATATTCTTGCTATTGAGGGCGTGCAGCGTAGGTTCACTACGTTAATTCCCGGAATGGCGGGACTGTCGTATGTTGAAAGGCTGGAGCAATTAGGCTTGTATACACTGGAATTTAGAAGGATGAGGGGGGATCTCATTGAAACATATAAGATAATTAGGGGATTGGACATATTAGAGGCAGGAAACATGTTCCCAATGTTGGGGGAGTCCAGAACAAGGGGCCACAGTTTAAGAATAAGGGGTAGGCCATTTAGAAGGGAGATGAGGAAGAACTTTTTCAGTCAGAGAGTGGTGAAGGTGTGGAATTCTCTGCCTCAGAAGGCAGTGGAGGCCGCCAGTTCGTTGGATGCTTTCAAGAGAGAGCTGGATAGAGCTCTTAAGGATAGCGGAGTGAGGGGGTATGGGGAGAAGGCAGGAACGGGGTACTGATTGAGAGTGATCAGCCATGATCGCATTGAATGGCGGTGCTGGCTCGAAGGGCTGAATGGCCTACTCCTGCACCTATTGTCTATTATAAATATATATTTTTGAAGGGGTAAGACATAAAACGCACCCAGTCTCTATTAACCAGCCCTAGCTGAACATTTACCTTGAATTTCCGCACCTCCCCGCACTATCTACTCAAGTGAATTCGTTTTTAAGTTTCCACTTGCACTGTGCACGCCAGCCTGGATTCGCAGATGGCGCAACAGTGCCGAAGTCTCCCCACGACTCAGCATTTCTTTACATTTTGTCTTAACTGAAGACAAACATTCCCAAAGTCCCGGATCCCCGGTTCCCAATGTGCCGAGAAACCATTCAGAGACCTGAACGCAGCCTATCTTTATCAGCCTGCTAATAAACAAGACGAGCATTTTAAATGATACTCGCTGTCTTCCTTGCAAAACTGCAGAGTTTATTTTGCCCATTCCTTCTCCTTCAACTGGCGAAATCAAACTCTGCTTTGCGGCAGTCGATGAGTTAAAATTTAGAGGTTAAAAAAGAGATTCGCATTTTTAACTCATTACAAACGTATGTTGGGTCCCCCGAAGCTCTGTACAGACGTGGTTGTGCCCAGGCCGTAAATGGTATTAATCAATACCTTTCACTGGTAGTTCTTGGGTTGAGACATTGATTGAACCGAACTGTTCAGCACTCCGGTTGGTATTTTGTCTATGTGCGTGTAACCATAGCATTTGCACGGTCTGGGAAATACATTGGTGAAAGAGCTTGCTAGTGTAATTTTCCAAAACCCATATCATATCGCTCCAGTTATTTTACGTTTGTCCTTTGGGTGAAAATAAGGAAGAAGTTCGTGCTTTTCGGCTAAATGGCATCAGCAAGCTAACGATATCCTTCCTCGTGCTGGTGTGCTCTGTTTGGCTCCGGGGTTGAGAAGGGACCCCGCTTTAATAAACAGTGCCAGAAAGAATTAAATCACAAACCTCGCTTTAATGACTTCATGCTCTTAACAAAAACGAAGGGCGCCAACAAGCGAACTTTCGAGAGAGGAGGTGGGGTCGAGCGAACATTTCTATCAATGCCGCAGAAAGAGACTTAGTTTTCACTCTCAATTGGCATTCTTTCTGCCCTGGTTCATGGTTGTCTGGTTCATGACAAATCGCAAAACACGGAGGATAAATATTGAAAGTACACTCTATCAATAGTGGTTTCTTATCGGTGTTTAGGAGGTCTCCACAGTTACTGCAAAACGCCCCTCACCTCAAATAAGCAAACGGGGTCGAGGATAACTCGTACACATCTCCAACAAAATCTCTAACGGAGTGCACGTTTCGTTTATAGACACAAAAACCTGGAGTACACACTCCATTTCGTTTGCCCACTCGGGCAGTTTACTTGATTATCGCCAATGCCTGTGGAGGTTGTGCGGTGTGGTGTTGTTTAATGACTTCCTCGAGTTCTTTTAGGTTTTAAGATCAAGCGACGAGGGAGAGCAGTTCAATCCCAGGGAGATCACTTAAGCCTCGCAGTGTCTTATTTCAAATAATCACTTGGTTTTAGCAAAATTGAAAATAAGTTTTTTCTCGGGTCAAGCTGAAATACGCATCAACGCGCGCACACACGAACACACACGTAATGTCACAGAGAAGAGCAACTTCTAGGCTGCCAATGTCAAACAAGTGCTAACTTTGAGATTTTATGAGATTGATGGCAAACTCGTTGAGATGATTAGAATACTGTTTACCGTCTTCCAATGAGAGAGGCAGAAAACAAGTAGCGTTACTGTGAAAAAAAAGAATTTCACTGGATGAATCCAGTTTGTGGTAACAACTAATCATAAATATTCCCTTCAAATTTTCGTCATTTTTCATTTCGTGTAAGACAACTATATCGTATGTACACGTGTTGTGATTAACTTTAAAGGGATAATATTATTTTGGAGGGGTGGGTACTGGGGGTTAGAATTTCAAAGGACTCCAATATAGTAGCAGTCATAAATGCTGTGTCATTTTGAAATAATATTTCTAAATTATTCCAAAGGAATGATCTCTGGAGAGTTGATAATATAAGGAACAATTGGGTACAGTTTTCCTGTATTTATCCCACTAAAAATGTACAAGATAATTGCGCTCCCTTTCCTTATGGATAAATTGAATGGATAAATGATACAAGAATACAGGAAAATGCAAGCAAAATACAGGTAAGATGTCATAGAAACATAGAAAATAGGTGCAGGAGGAGGCGATTCAGCCCTTCGAGCCAGCACCGCCATTCATTGTGATCATGGCTGATCATCCCCAATCAATACCCTGTGCCTGCCTTCTCCCCATATCCCTTGATTCCACTAGCCCCTAGAGTATCTAACTCTCTCTTAAATCCATCCAGTGATTTGGCTTCCACTGCCCTCTGTGGCAGAGAATTCCACAAAGTCACAACTCTCTGGGTGAAAAAGCTTTTTCTCACCTCAGTTTTAAATGGCCTCCCCTTTATTCTAAGACTGTGGCCTCTGGTTCTGGACTCGCCCAACATTGGGAACATTTTTCCTGCATCTGGCTTGTCCAGTCCTTTTATAATTTTATATGTTTCTATAAGATCCCCTCTCATCCTTCTAAACTCCAGTGAATACAAGCCCAGTCTTTTCAATCTTTCCTCATATGTCAGTCCCGCCATCCCAGGGATCAATCTCGTGAACCTACGCTGCACTGCCTCAATTACAAGGATGTCCTTCCTCAAATTAGGAGACCAAAACTGTACACAATACTCCAGATGTGGTCTTACCAGGGCCCTATACAACTGCAGAAGAACCTCTTTACTCCTATACTGAAATCCTCTTGTTATGAAGGCCAACGTTCCATTAGCTTTCTTCACTGCCTGCTGTACCTGCACGCCAACTTTCAGTGACTTATTCACAAAATGCTGGAGTAACTCAGCAGGTCAGGCAGCATCTCGAGAGAGAAGGAATGGGTGACGTTTCGGGTCGAGACCCTTCTTCAGACTGATGTCAGGGGGGCGGGACAAAGGAAGGATATAGGTGGAGACAGGAAGATAGAGGGAGATCTGGGAAGGAGGAGGGGAAGAGAGGGACAGAGGAACTATCTAAAGTTGGAGAAGTCGATGTTCATACCACTGGGCTGCAAGCTGCCCAGGCGAAATATGAGGTGCTGTTCCTCCAATTTCCGGTGGGCCTCGCGCTATGGCACTGGAGGAGGCCCATGACAGAAAGGTCAGACTGGGAATGGAATGGGGAGTTGAAGTGCTCGGCCACCGGGAGATCAGTTTGGTCAATGCGGACCGAGCGCAGGTGTTGAGCGAAACGATCGCCGTGAAATCACATGTGGTTAAAGTGCACATTGTCAGATTTTATTAAAGGGTATTTTTACACATTTTGGTTTCACCATGTTGAAATTACAGCTTTAATTTCTACACAGTTCCCCCCCCCCCCCCCCCCCCATATCAGGGCACCATAATGTTTGGGACACATGGCTTCACAGGTGTTTGTAAATGCTCAGATTTATTTAATTGCCTCATTGATGCAGGTATAAGAGAGCTCCCAGCATCTAATCTTTCCTCCAGTCTTTCCATCATCTTTGGAAACTTTTATTGCTGTTTATCAACATGAGGACCAAAGTTGTGCCAATGAAAGTCAAAGAAGCCATTATGAGACTGAGAAACAAGAATAAAACTGTTAAGAGACATCAGCCAAACCCTAGGCTTACCAAAATTAACTGTTTGGAACATCATTAAGAAGAAAGAGAGCACTGGTGAGCTTACTTTTATTTCACAAAATGCTGGAGTAACTCAGCAGATCAGGCAGCATCTCAGGAGAGAAGGAATGGGTGACGTTTCGGGTTGAGACCCTTCTTCAGACTGATGTCAGGGGGGACGGGACAAAAGAAGGATATAGGTGGAGACAGGAAGATAGAGGGAGAACTGGGAAGGGGGAGGGGAAGAGAGGGACAGAGGAACTATCTAAAGTTGGAGAAGTCAATGTGCAAGCTGCCCAAGCGAAATATGAGGTGCTGTTCCTCCAATTTCCAGACCTCACTATGGCACTGGAGGAGGCCCATGACAGAAAGGTCAGACTGGGAGTGGGAGTTGAAGTGCTCAGCCACCGGGAGATCACGTTGGTTAAGGCGGACTGAGTGAAGGTGTTGAGCGAAACGATCGCGGAGCCTGCGTTTGGTTTCGCCGATGTAAAGAAGTTGACATCTAGATCAGCGGATACAATAGATGAGGTTGGAGGAGGAGCAGGTGAAGCTCTGTCTCACCTGGAAAAACTGTTTGGGTCCTTGGATGGAGTTGAGGGGG